>NW_017307534.1:182527-191383 GCF_000935625.1 Nanorana parkeri | reverse complement strand
AAGAAAGCCTCTTAAAAAAAGTAAAACACACCTGCCATTGAAATCCATAAAAGACCGCGACTAGTCTCGAGTCAGAAAGTCCACACACAGTTTAAGGTTGAAGCTGAACTCCGGGGTAAGTAAATATAATGTGTATTCTTCCTTCAGTCTGGGGGATCCATTGATGAACACAATGTATCAAAAATGATTTTCGGATATTTAAAAGGAGAACTATGGGGGTTAAAGCTTTTTCCCATAGTTCTCCTTAGGGTCTGTTGTCTTTAAATGTAACATTCTCTTAGGAACGTTCGCTCTTAAGAGGAAATAACGATGCTCAACCAGAATAAAAATGGTACATAAGTACATAAGAACATTCTGATATGTCCAATCAGTCCAACAGTCACAGCTTTATTCATTGTGCCAAAAATCTCTACAATGAATGAGCGAATGTTGGTCAATTCATGTGATATAAATATCTGTGTGATTTTTTTAATAAATAGACTTGGTGTGCTTTGTGAGCTTCCTGTAATAAAGACCGGCCACTGCTGCTTTCTCTCCTTGTGCAGGGTGACTGGTCTTGTCTCCGCCCCTCCTGTAATAAAGACTGCTCACTGTTGTTCTGTCTCCTTGTGCAGGGTGACTGGTCTTGTCTCCGCCCCTCCTGTAATAAAGACTGCTCACTGTTGTTCTGTCTCCTTGTGCAGGGTGACTGGTCTTGTCTCCGCCCATTCCTGTAACAAACACAGGTCACTGCTGCTCTCTTTCTCCTTTTGCAGGGTGATTGGTCTGGTCTCCGCCTCCCCCTGTAATAAAGGCGGATCACTGCTGCTCTCTCTCTCTCTCCTTTTGCAGGGTGCCTTTTCTTGTCTCTGCAGTTTCCTGTAGTGGTTGGGGCCTCCTGTGTCCCGCCCACTGCTCTGCTCTCTGCACAGGCTATGTACAGCACAGTGCAGAGAGTGCAAAGGCATTTGGTGTACATTAAATGGATTTATTATATCCCTTGTGGTGTTGCAGAGTCAATGAACACCGCTAAATTAGCCCCAGGATGGCTTTCAGTGTTCCCTGGATAGAAGAGGTTAACACTCAGCTTGCTCTCAGGTCTGTAATTAGGGATCTACAAGATCCCAGTGCACAGGCCAGACAAGGCTCACTTGTGAGTAGCTGGGATGAGACACGGAGACGGAGAGACAAGGACAGAGGTTTCTGGCTGTTTATTTTCTTGACTATTTTATCTGCTGGTTCCAGTTTATCTGCCCAGAGGGGTGGAAAGGGAATCCTATGTGAGTCTCCAAAGTCGGAGCAGGTTTTTATTTGTGTTTTTTTTTTTTAATGCTTTGAAGCCTCGTGTACGGCGTCCATGCTTTATAAAGCACATCTGATTTTTGGGACGAAGATACACGTTTGTGATTTGTGAGCCACGGAACCCGGACAGCCTGCCACAGTGGCTATTGGGGAATATATATGGATGAGAAATGTTGTCCCCGGTGTTCAGCTTTAATCTCCGAATTACATTAATGACATAAATCTTTCCATGATTTAGCAATATTGAAATGTCAGATGATGGTGCCGCACTTTTCCGAATAATTAAGGGATTGGGCGGCAAGAAAGCACTGCGTGCATTAAAGTGTATGTGAAGCCAATACTTTTTGTTCTGTTTTTTTTAGTTTAGGAAAGCAGACTTTTACACTCAAAAATCTATAGACTGACTATTTAAACTCCACTCCACTGAGCAGAGGAGTGGACCTGAGAGAGAAAGTTGTCGCTCAGTTCCGCTCCTCTGCTCAGTGGGCAGGTGCAATAGCCAGCCTGCTATTGGCTTTTTTAATTTGAAATAGACGGGGGTGCTGCGGGGGGATAAATGGTCAAGGCTGCGCCTTAGGCAGCAGTGCGCCCTAGTCGGCTGCCTAGTTTGCCTAGTGGCAGCACCGGCCCTGGCCATGGCCTAGTTCATTCCTATAGGACAGCTGTGCTTATGGTGGCCTCCAGCATTCCCAGCGGCTATCCCACAAGGCTGTGGGAGGAATTAATGAAAGAACAATTTCAACAAGGTGGTGCCGTCCTTTAAGTCTTGGTGGATGCTCTTACTAGAGACAATAAGTGGGAAAGTCATCCATATCGCCAAAACTGAACCATACATTTTGGGGTGGAGTTAAGCTGTGCCATTGTGAGGTCTTGGATCACATCTTGCATTGCGGCTTGGCAGCCCCGCAGGTTTCAGTTCTGAAAAATTGAGGGTATTATTGAAGCAGAGACCTTTCTATGATTACACACGAGATATGATTTTCAGAAGTGCGTGCCGCCGCGCAAATGTTGCTTGCTTAAACAAGCCGCGCTCCTAACTAAGTTATCTCTCGTCTCCGTCATTGTCTGCTGCGATCTCCTCGTACTTCCTCTAGCGGCGGGGAGAAGCAGCACTTATCGCAGAGTCGCATCTCAGCCGACGCGAGCTCCGAGCTTGTTGTGGCTGGTAGCTCCGCCGGCTTTTGACAAATATCTCCCAGTAAATTTTCATTACCATAATGTAGAGTTTCACTTTACATTTTGTTCTTTGTCACGGCGTCGGCAAGATAAGTTCTGGATGGCATTGGAATCCAGCGGCGCCCGGAATAAACATATTACTGTAATATTTTCTGTTTAGCTGTAATAAAGGGACCCGTGATCGAGAGCGGCTGTAGGGAGCTCTGGTCATGTGGCCCAGAGCAGCCAGTAAGTTTCTTCCTTTTGTAAGTAGAGAAACTGCCGGTTGCTTCTCTGCCTTTTTGGCTATGATGAAGTGTAGTATCTGTTCTTATCAGTTTTCAGGGAGGAACAACACCATCCTCGTCCCCGGAGATGGTGATTTAGTAATCCTTGGAGTAATGGGTGGGTGCCGGAGGGATTTCCTTTCCTCCTGGGTTGATTCTGGTCCGGTTATGCCAGGCTTGTCCTCCGTTGTAGGCAGGAACTCCTCTGGTGCTACTACCTTCTGGTAGGGATGGGGCTGCATTGGTCTGGCCGGAGGGTTCGGGGAGTGCAGAGGCCCGCGGCACTGTGCCCCCTGGGAGTGGCGTCTCAGGGAGTGCTGGATAATCACTTGGGTTTGGGACCCCACTTGATTCACCAGCACTATAGGTCACGGCACTCAAGCTTTTTTCTGCACCACGCCTCTTGGCAAGGCCTTCTGGCTAGTCTGGGGCAATTTTTATATTTTGGCCGGGTGGCCTGCCAGGTTTGTGCTCTGGCACCTTTATTTATTTTAAGCACTATTTTTTTTTTCTGCATGGATGCACTTTTGACTTCACAGAATGACGGAGGGTGCGGGTACCTTCGGGACCCGTTCCTGAAATTGGGGAGGAGGTTCTGTGGCCTCTTTGGGCTTCCCCGCCTCCTCCCATTTGGGGGGTCTCTCTTTGGGAGAGCCCCCAGCTAGTACTCGAGGGACCTGTTTCGGTAGGTCCCTGAGAAGAGGGGTACACCGGCCTTCGGGTAGTCGTCCTTGCCCCTGTCAGTAGCCTTGCTCCCCGGGGGTTCAGGAATTCAGGGGCCCCTCCTCATAAGAGGAGGACCATAGCACCCTCGTGCACTTTTTTTTTGTTTTTAGTGTGTAGTGATTTCACAGGGGCTTGTTTTTGGATGCACGCACCGCAGACTTAAAAAAAAAAAAAAAGTAGAGAAAGTGATGGTGGAAAAGGGTCATTGCTTCCTCCAGACTAGCGCAGGATGATGAGAAGGTCTGGTAGGTCCAATAAGTTCAGGTAAGGGCAAGCAGCACTCTAGAAGACATACTGCAAAGCTTCTCAAGTGAACATTAAAAACTGTCTTTTATTAAGAGATGGCATTGCGGTACCGTGCACCTGATCAGAATCCAGGCTCTAGTGGTGTGTATACTGTATGTGATGGACTTTTTACCATATTGGTAAAGGTGCCACAGATGGTTTTTCTTCCAGACAATTTCAATCTTACATCTCAATGTTTGTGATGTTCTTGTTTGCTGATCCGCAGGGTGACCCTTCCTGAAGAACCTCCCAGCGCTCCTCCACAAAGTGTCATCGCCACAGGGCGCACCAACCAGTCCATCTTAGTCCAATGGCATTCTCCACCGGAGAATCACCAGAATGGCATCCTGAAGGGATACGTCATCAGGTCAGTGATCAGCCGTGGTTGGACTGCAAAGGTCGTGGTTGAGGGAACAGCTAGGTCATGACTACAGGAGGTACAGTTCCCATAGTTTTAGTGGGTCTGTAAGGTGATACAGCCCAATGGATAACAGCTCTATAGTCTTGCTTGTGGGCTCCCTTTTCTTCACATCTATTTTCATTCGCATTATTTGAGCCTTTAATAGGATTATAACAAAGTTTTTATAGATAAGCAAATGTTACGATTCATTTTTGGTTATTTTAGTTTTAAGAAAATATGCAGTCCTCGTACACTCATTATATATTGCTCATTTCTATGCTTTAGGCCATGGGCAGCAGTCCCAGTTATCTTTTGTGTCGGAGCCTAATTACCAAACTCTGGTGAACCAGTTGTGAACACACATAACACAACACAGTCCATTAAATATTTTATCCATGGTAGTAGGCCCTTTAATCAGTGGTAGTGGCAGTCAGGGGTCACCTCTTTGTGTCACCTAATCTACAAATGGATTTGGGCCTACACTTGGGCTAACCATAGACATGACCTGGCCATGGCACGACCCCGACATAAACATGTATGATTGTTTATGCGTGGGCTTTCTTGGTGCCTGTCTGATCTCAATGAAACAATTATTTTTTGCTCAAGAAAATCCTTTCCTTCCTCCTGAGATGGGTCAGTCAAGGGAGGTCCTGATGTGCTCACGCCTCATAGACAATTGTTTTTAAATCCAGCAGGTCCTTTTTGAAAGAAGAACCAATCTCATGTCAGCAGGCACCCTGAGTAGTTATGTTGCCCTTTGTCCGAACCTAGGTGCACAGATATGCTATAAAGCCAATGTTTGTTGACACCTGAGTATCACACTATCGTGACAGGGGGAGGGGCTGGATTCCCCCCTCCCCGCTCCGATCCGCCAGCGCTGACTGGCGGAACGGACGGGGGAGGGGGCGGGTACAGCTGGCTCTGCCTCTAGATAGGCAGGGCCAGTTGTCACTCACGCAGGTGGGCGGATCCAGACACAATTGTCGGGATAGGCTGAAGCTGCGGCGTCTTAGTATACCGCAAGCTGTAGCTTGCGGTATACTGAGCTTAGGGTGACGGGAGGACGCTAGTTTGTGTCCTCCCGTTACCCTAAGGAGAACTATGGGGAAAAGCCTTAACCCCATAGTTCTCCTTTTAACCTAAAGATCATTTGTGAGGTCAGATTCTGATGTTGGAGGAGAAGACCTGGCTTGCAATCAGCCTTCTATTTCAAGCCAAAGGTGTTCAATATGTTTGGGGTCAGGGCTTTGTGTAGGCCACTCAAGTTCCCCCAAAACAAACTAGGTTTGATGGTCAGATGTCCACAAACATGTGTCATTCACTATGTTATTGTTGACTTAGTTCCCTGAGTTTTGCACTAACCCCTGCCAACTGCCATTCCCCATCTTATTGTCCATTAGTAAGAGCACACAAGCTGCTGGAGTGATATGAATGCATATCAAATGATTCCACCGTTGTCTACAGTCCAAAGTTTCCTGTAGCATTAGCAGTACCTTTCACTGGAAACGCCCAAACTTCATAATTTGGAGGCGGTATCCACATTCTTTTGGTGATAAAGTGTAGGTGTGGTGGTCAGGTGTCCACATATCTTTGGCCATATAGCATATTAGAGCCAGGGAGCTTTGACTGCTTTCATGTCTTCTAAAGCAGTGCTTCTTAAAGTGTGGGTCGCGACCCCATCCGAGTCCCCGGCCAGGACCGCCATCAGGGGGGTACAGCTGGTACTTGTGTGAGGGGCCCAGGCGGCCGGAGAGGCCTGGGCTCCAAGCAAGATTTTTTTTTTTTTCGTTTAATGTGCAGTGTAGTGTAGTTTTTAAGGTCGCTACCGACGTTGAGGGAAAGAGGGGAGAGACACCGTCCGATGCTGGGGTCCCCTAAAAATGTCCTTGGCCAAAAAGGGGTCACGAGTGGAGAAAGTTTAAGAAGGCCTGTTCTAAAGCATGTTAGAAGAGGCCTTCATATATTGATATGGAGTACACACGGTTTAATGTAGTCAGCGTGTTTCTCCAGAGCCAACTGACTGCTGAGCCATAGACTTCACGCTATGGTAACTGTTCATTGCACCTTCTCAGCCTGCATAGAATAATTTCTCATAGCATTACAGATTCTAGTCCGAGGAATTCTAAACCTATCCCTATTAATATGCATGATGTCACACGTTTGGGTGGTGTTACATTAGCACCATGTTGAAGGCTGTGAGGAGGAATAAGATTAGGCTGCATCACATACACAGGCCTAGTAGGAGATGACATGGGTTGCCAGAGACCCCTGGGTAAAGAGGATTATGTGTCGAGGGATAGAGAGAGGATTAGTGAGTTACAGAAGTACATCAGGGGGTGTAGAGCTTTTTGGGGGAAGTCATTGAAGGACGGGCCGAGTCCATCCATGATAGGAATGGCTACAAGGAACTAAGAAAATGGTAGGAGTTACAAGTGGGGTTATATAAAATAGCTTTTTTTAACCACAGATAGATATGTAAATGTATTCCATGAAATTATAAGGGCTGAACGTATTTAACATACTGATTGTAGTGCTCTGGGCAGTTCTTTATAAGCACAGCCTACTTCCTGTCCAGTAGAAAGTGAGAAATTAAAGTAGTTTAATAGTGGCCACTGCCAGCACCCAATAATTGTGCACAGCCCTTAGGAAAAGGATGCTGGCTAATGTTCAGGGCTCTACGTGGGAGACTAAAGAACTCCACACTGGGTGGAGCCGGCTCCATGCTCCCTTGGTTGGCACTGCCGGTCAGAGGGAGATCACTTCAATCATCCCGCGTTCCAAGGCTGTTACATGGCGTTGTTTCCCCGTATCTTCCCAATCACTTCTACTGTCGTGGTGACCAACCCGCTTCCCTATTTATAATGGTCTGGCTCCTACACCTTGAGGTATCAGCTCAAGGTGTAGCCAACATGTCCATGTTGAATAAAACATACAATAGGTATCTCTGTAGTTGTGAGTCAAATCTTCCATGAGAAGAATAGGGTCTATTATTTTTAAACCATTCTTTGCTAGTAGATAAAATTTAGTGATCTCCAAAATTTATTTTGGGATGAGTTTCTTCGCACCATTAAGGGGGATTGTCTCAAACCATTCTATGATGGGTGGATTTTTGGTGATCTTCAAAGTTTTGGAATAATGTCCTCAGTAGCATTAGGGAAGATGGGCTCAAACCATTCTATAATAGCCGGTGGATTTGGTGATCTCCAACATTTTGGAATAATGCCCATAGCAGCATTAAGAAGTATCGTCTCAAACCATTCTATGACAGTGGGAGGATTTGGTGATCTCCTCCAATGTTTTGGAATAATGTCCATAGCACCATTTAAGGAAGATGGGCTCAAAGCTAGGGATGCACCGATACCGATACTAGTATCGGTATCGGTGCCGATACCGAGTATTTGGGTGAGTACTCGCCCAAATGCTCCGATACCTAGCACGAGTACTTCCTGTATCAGGAAGCTGGGCAGCACATCATTACACGCTGCCCGGTTTCCTGTTTGGCCAGGAAACGGCTCCATGCTCTCTCTCCACTTGTGATGAGAGAGCATGGAGCCGACTTCCCGGCCAATCAGGAAGCCGGGTAGCGTGCAATGACGCGCTGCCCGGCTTCCCGATTGGTCAGGAAGCTAGCAAATCCGGAAGCCGATCGGCATCCTGCTCCCTCGTCATCTCATGAATCATAATATTAAGAAAGTGACCTTAAAGCATTAGTTTGTATTGCTTTAGAAAAAATGTGACCTGTCCCTTTAAGAAAAAGTATCGGTAATTGGTATCTGCTAGTACTTGATCAAAAGTATCGGTACTCGTACTCTGTCTTAAAAAAGTGGTATCGGTGCATCCCTAGCTCAAACCATTCAATGATGGGGGGTAGATTTTGTGCCTCGCAACAGGGAGAGGTTAAATACCCTCCCAGAGCAGCACCAGGTGGCGACTAATTGCTGGCAGACACCTGCAGGCGAGCGCTGGAACTCCACAGTGCCCCCCGGAGGTGCTGTGGTCCCTGACAGGCGGGTAGGGGGCGGTGGGACACAAGAAAATGTTTGCCCAGGGTCCAATCAATATTAAAGAGGGCCCTGGCTTCATAAACGGAGGCACATTTTTGTGTAGGATATATATTTATTGATTTTTAAAACAGCTCTATCATTGGAAACCATAAAAAAAGTTTATTTTATGGACCCGAGTTCTTAAGAGGTTTATCGTGGTGTTTTTTCCCATAAGCTTAATTTCCAGTAGTGTCCTGCTAAATGTCATTACATTGGAGGGCCTGATTGTAGAACCCAAGCCATGCAAATACTTGCCTGAGGGGGAGAGTTGTGGGGATTAGTGAGATAAAGGAGGATTGCAAAGGGGAAAAAAAAAAGACTATATTGAACGGAAGGCAAGATTAGCGAGAGAGCGGGATAACGAATCTGGCTGTATATAAATTGACTCCGAGAGACAGAATTATGTGTGAGAACGAGCACCAGCAGCACAAAAAGTTTTTTTTTTTCCACACTTTGAAGGAACGCTGTCGCCCAAAAATAGGCAAACCCTCCGTTTCGTGTTTACGTAACACTATAGCTGTTCAGGTTTTTTTATATCGTGTAGAACCAATCCTTGAATGGTAATTGTATTCAGGAAACACTGCTATGATCCTTCAAAGAAACCCATTCAGGAAGTGGGGTGGGGGCAGGACCCAGGCGAGGTATTCAGATCTCATGTGACGGCTTTCTATGGGCACTA
>NW_017307534.1:155279-182335 GCF_000935625.1 Nanorana parkeri | reverse complement strand
CTTGACGTCACCCTAGGGCTACACATATTATTTAGCAATTTTTGGTTCTATGGAAAGCTGTTGGAGAGTGGAAATATAATTCATAGACTGGAGACATGAGACTGATGGAGATCACTAGACTTCCAGCCCATTTTACAGACCAATGTGCCACATTTGTAGATTTAAAAATGCTATGACACCTGTCTGCAGGTGCTCTGAGGGTCTCCCAATAAGTGCCAAAGCCTGTATGCAGCCACTGAGTCTCACGTTGGGCACCATTGGGCTAACGGGCCTCACGTTGGGCACCATGGCGGAAAAAGCTAGGTTTTTTTTCTTAGTAGGAGGAAATTCTGGTTCAGCAAACAGAGCAGACCTGCTGTTAGCTAATTTTAACTCTCCCCAAAAATGTTTTGTTACCCAAACCTTCCTATCTAGTCCAGCATACACTGGGATTATATTATATGCTTTATTAAAGACTTTTTTTTGGACACATTTCTTTGGTGTTCTCTTCTATCGTCATTGATTCGAGTGGTGCCATATGTAGCCATTCCAGCACCCTTAAGGGGTATACCGGTCATAGCAAACATTTGATGGGGCCCTCCGGCGACCCCTTTAAATTTAAATCAAGGACAGATAGTAGGAGAGATGTCTGCATAATCTTCTCTTGTACAGCTGATATCAGTGCTTCTTGTTTGGAAATGTCATAGGGGGTACAGGGTCAACTGCAACTTCTGCAATCCTTAATGGGGCCCCTTCCACCCCCAGGCCCCATAGCAGCTGCATGGGCTGCTATGGCTATTGTTACCCCACTGAGTGTAAGCATGTTGAGCGCTTCATGTTGTTCAAGAAGTGACCGGCCTGTGTGGATATTGTTCTAAATGTCATTTGCTATGCAAAGTCGACGAAATAAATATGGAAAATATAACATTTCTTACTTGTACCTATTGTGCCCTTCCGTCCAGATATTGCCTTGCTGGTCTGCCTGTGGATTACCAATATAGAAACCTGTCTAACCCAGATTTCAGCAGCGTGCTCCTGGAGGACCTCATTATCTGGACCAATTACGAGATCGAGGTGGCCGCGTTTAATAGCGCCGGCCTGGGAGTGTTCAGTGCCAAAGTGACCGAGTGGACCCTGCAGGGAGGTGAGCTGACCTGCAATTTTACTACAGAGCCCCTGGCCGGGACACGGCATCATTAAGCAGAGTCTCGAAGATGCAAAAGCTGTATGTAAAGCCTAATGCACCTTCTATGTATTTCTATATATAGGATTCAAAGTTCAGCTGGAGCACGTTTTCAGCGGGTGCTTGACTTACATTTTATATAAAAGCATTTGCGATTTTCATATTCTTTCCTGTGTTTATGGCTGATGGCTTCAGCGTCTGGGTGATGGGACATAACGGAATGGTTGTCGTGGCTCCGCCCGCTGTCCTGAAATGAGGAATAGTCCTTTTCTTTGGGCTATGCGATGGAATGAGAGATGTGAATACCTTCTATTCTAAGAGGGCTTTTTATTTCTTTTAGTACCTTTTTAAGACCCCGTTCACATGTAGCGACATACCTTTGCAGCGGCCGGGATAGCGCGACTTTCCGGGCGACGTTCCAGCGACGGTAGCGCGACCTTCTCCGTCAGGCTCCATAGAAAAAAAGCAAAATCCGCTGAAAAAAGGGTCCGGTAGAAGCGACTTGCGACCGCGACGAGCGACATGGAGCCGGCGACTTCCCGCGATATCGCGCGGCAGAAATCGCTACATGTGAACGGGGCCTTAAGGAGAACTACGGGGTCAGGGCTTTTCCCCATAGTTCTCCTTAGGGTAACGGGAGGACACAAACTAGCTCAGTATACCACAAGCTACAGCTCCCTTATTGGGTCCCAAACCCTACTCCATAGAAGCCATGGTTACTTTATGTATGGTTATACGGTCTTGTTGGCTCCCAAAGCCTGGATGGATGGTCAACCTCTGCACACCAGATGTAGTGAAACTATAAAACCAATTATGTCTCTGTCTCTGGGAGTCATGCCTGTGGCTGGAAGTCTTGCAATGCCTCATGGGACTTGTAGTATGACCACAGGTGGAGGGCTTAGGAGCATCCAGATTTCATTTTTATCGCTTTAGAAAATGTGATTGGTCCCTCCGGGTTGCTGTACTTGGCACTTCTGCCTTGTAGTACTAGGGGTCCCAACTGGGATTTCCCGGTCAGGACATTAAGTGCATGAGTTTCTTCTGTCCTGTCCTTGTGTGGGTTTCCTCCAGGTACTCCTGTTTCCTCCCACACTCCAAAGACATGCTGGAGGGTTAATTGGTTCCTTTCTAAATAGGCCCTGTGTGTATGAGAGATAGGGGCTTTGATTTGTAAGCTCCTTGGGGGCGGGGACTGATATCAATGTACTTGTAATACATATCATAACTAATATCAGCTCAGTGACGTTTGCTATACTTTTATATATGAGTGACTGTCTGTGCTTTCAGTTCCCACGGTGCCTCCAGGAAACGTGAAGGCAGAAGCTGTGAATTCCACCACCATTCGGTTCACTTGGAGCCCCCCCAGTCCACAGTTTGTGAATGGAATCAACCAAGGCTATAAGGTGATGTGTCCATGCAGTACAAAGCTTTGTATATTGGTTTTGATACCTCATACACATGGGTTTGTTTTTCCTTGTCTGGGAAAGCCTACACCGAAAAGAACAAGAGGGTTTAGAGCAAAATTTCCAACCCAGTCAAATTATATTATTATGCTTTTGAGGCTTTTGGGGGGAGGGTGGGATGATGTGAACAATATACTGTATCTTGTCAACATTTTGTCCGAACTTGCTCGCTTGGCCTCCAAGACTCTGCTCTCTCATGGTTCTCCTCCTACCTATCTAAGCTCTCCTTTAGGCCCCATTCACATGTAGCGACATACCTTTGCAGCGGCCGGGATAGCGCGACTTTCGGGGCGACGATCCAGCGACGGTAGCGCAACCTTCTCCGTCGGGCTCCATAGAAAAAAAGGAAAATCGCGCAAAATCCGCTGAAAAAAGGGTCCAGTAGAAGCGACTTGCGACCACGACGCGCGACATGGAGCTAAGACAGCACCATTGACTATCATTAGCCGGGGACTTCTCGCGATATCGCGCGACAAAAATGTGCGATATCGCGGCGGAAATCGCGCGATATGTCGCTACATGTGAACGGGGCTTTAGTGTCACCTTCAAATCTACCTCCTCCCCTCCTCTTCCTCTTCCCATTGGGGTCACCCAGGACAGACCCCTTCTCTTCTCTATCTACACCTCCTCCCTGGCTCAATTGATAACTTCACATGGCTTCCAATACCATCTCTATGCCGACGACGCACAAATCTATCTCTCCTCGGCTCACCCCTTCCGTTTCTCACGCATCACTAAACTACTAACTGACATATGTCTGGATGTCGCAACACTTCTTACAACTCCATCCTCCAAAACTGTGCTCATGATATTTCCTACCCCCCAAAAAAAAAAAATTCAATTGACATTAATACCACAACTATCCCTCCCTCCCTCCATGCCAAGGTCCTACGTGTAATCCTGGACTCTGACCTCACCTTTCTGCCCCACATCCAATCACTATCCAAATCCTGCCGCCTTCACCTTCATAACATCTCCAAAATACGCCCCTTCCTCACCAAATGAGACTGCAAAACTCCTCATCCACTCACTTGTTATCTCCTGTCTTGTCTATTGCAACTCCCTCTTCATTGGCCTACCTCTGCACAGGCTCCTCCCCCTTCAGTCTATCATGAATGCAGCTGCTAGGCTCATTAAAATTAAAAATATTAACAACCACTTGCAAAGCCATCCACAGCTCCGCCCCCGGCTATATCGCCAACCTGGTCTCAAAGTATCACCCTAACCGTCCCCTCCGCTCCTCCCAAGACCTCCTGCTCTCCAGCTCCCTCGTCAACTCCTCCCATGCTCTCCCCTAGCACTTCTGTGGAGTCTCTCCCATACTCTGGAACTCCCTACCTATCCTGCTCCAGTCTCCTACTCTGCCAGCCTTTAGGCGATAGCTGAAAACTCACCTCTTCAGGGAAGCCTATCCCGCCTCTACCCAACCGCTGAACTATCACTTTCTTATACAACTCATTCCCACACAGCTACCACCTCCTGTACCACTTGCCCCTCGCTTTTAGATTGTAAGCCCTCAGAGGCAGGGCCCTCCTTAAAGTGACATTAAACCCTCAGATTTTTTAACATAAAACAATACTGTAATGTGCGCCTTACTGTAATCCATGGTAGTTTCCCTTCTCTTTGCTGCTCTTCCTTTTTAAATCCTCATGCTGGGGGAGAACTTCCCTTTTGCAGCTGAGTGCCTCTTCCTGTAGTGCTGGCTCAGGTTGCAAACCTATACAAACCTACACACAGACACCGTGTATCCATTCCAGAGACAAGGCAGTCTGCTGCAAAACAGAAGTTCTGCCCCAGCATGAGAACAGATACAGATTTAAAAGGAAGAGCAGCGAAGAGAAGGTAAACAACCATAGATTACAGTAAGGTGCACATTACAGTATTGTTTTTATGTTAAAAAAATCTGAGGGTTTAATGTCACTTTAACATCTTGTCTTGAATTGTATTGTAACTGTAATGACTTCCTTATATTGTATAGAGCTGCGCACACTGTTGGCGCTATATAAATCCTGAAGAAGAAATATTAATGAATAATAATACAAAATAAATAATTTATATTTTTATTACTATTAATAATAATATTTTTATTTATTTTTTATTATTAACTCAACATGAAGCTGTGTCCATGGTCAGCTTAAAACTAAACTACAGACAAACGGATGTTCTATATGAAGGTTGTTTACCTGCCGAAAGATTTGTCTTTCTCCATCCAGTCCTACTATTTAAACAGCTCTGCAATAGAAGCAGCAAGGCAGGAGACTTGATTTTTCACTACTGCTGTTGGGTGGCTCTTACAGGTCTTCCCCCCAGCCTGTGACTGGTAAGTGAAAGGAGAAATGGCAGGTTGACAAGCTCATCTCTTGGTCACTCTGCTCTCTCTGCTATAATCCTATCAGCATGCTCCTTGTTAGCACTGCAGCACATCTGGTACTGTAAACTTTAGTGGAAGTCAAATGTTAAGTTTCGGTTCCGTACCAACACTGGGAACGGCACCATGTAGTTCAATAAAGAGTTTATTTAGGTCCCACATTCACCTAAGTTCCCCATCTTACAATTAGACAACCTGCCGTGCCAAACGGAAGCACTGCGTTCCCCAAACCCTGCTCCATTCTCTGTGCCAATTAATCTCTCTACCCCAAGAACAACAAATTGCCGTCAAATAACACCGGGAGGGAAGCGATGGCCTGATGGCCCCTTGATTACGTCCTACCGCAATTAATCAGCGTTTACATTAATTAAACTCATTTACATGGATTCTGTACAATGCAGCCTGGGCATGTAATTGGCCAAGGACTCAATAGCTATGAAGATATTTAACATCCATATTAAAATGTAATTAGTATTTCTGATTAGGAAATTCCTTTCTAAAATCGGCGTCTAATTAGGCGCTCTTGGCCTGCCTCGGTCCTGGCAGTTATGGAGCTCCGCACCTCTCGTAAATCAACGGCTAACAAGCAGGCTGGGATTCTTTTTACTAGACCTGCCCGTCCCATTAAAAGGACCCGACTGGAGGCTCAAGGGGGGGCGAAGGCTAAAACAGACCCGCCAGCTATTGTAGTCACCTCCCAGTTATTCCACGCCGATTAACTAGAAAGGTGCTAAATGTCGTTTTGGTCGCGCTGTATATAATAACTTCCTCAGATCCTTTGCTGCCTTACCAGCTGTAAATGCAAATCACGTTCGCAGTGGGAGTGTCTGCACAGAGATGGAGAAGGCTGTCATGATGGCAAAGTTTTTTTGCACATGTATTCAGTTTCACACAGCAAAGACACCAGACATGAAAAGCGGGCCCTTAAAAAAGAGCGGCAGGAAACCGATGAGTGCTGGGTGTGGTTTTTGCCCTAATATTAAAATATACTTCCACCTTATGGCACACTCAACATACAAGTGTGCCCTTCTCCAGTGCTGTGGCATCCATCTTCTCTCCACCCGCTGCCGCCATCTCCACCACTGCCACTTCCGGCATCCACTTTGGCCATTGGAGGGCCACTGATGTAACATGTGCACAGGATTGGTATACCCTCGGTAAGAGTTTACATCGACATCAGAGAGGGTAAGTGTTAAAGGAGAACTATGAGGGGGGGGTGCTTTTCACTCACCTCATAGTTCTAGCCGACCTGTGACAATGAGACTGTCACAGGTCGGCTCAGTAGATCGGGAGGTGAGAGAACACATACCGGCGTTCGCTCACCTCTCGATCCTGTCACGGCTCTCTGCCGTGACAGGGGGAGGAGCTGGATTCCCCCTCCCCGCTCCGATCCGCCAGCGCTGACTGGCGGAACGGACGTGGGAGGGGGCGGGTACAGCTGGCTCTGCCTCTAGATAGGCAGAGCCAGCTGTCACTCACGCAGCTGGGTGGATCTCGACATCGATGTCAGGATCCGCTCCGGCTGCGGCGTCTCAGTATACTCGCGGTATACTGAGCTTAGAGTAACGGGAGGACGCTAGTTTGTGTCCTCCAGTTACCCTAAGGTGAAATAACTATGGGGAAAAGCACTGACCCCCATAGTTCTCCTTTTTAAGGAGATGTTAGTGGTAGGGAGGGTAGTGATAGGGTTACAAGGATGGTTAATGGAAAGGTCAGTTTTAGGGTTACAGGGAGTGTGAGTGGAAGGATTGGTATTGGGGTAGCATGGAGGATTTGAGTAAGGGTTGGCGTTAGGGTTACAAGGATATTGATATTGGGGTTACAGAGAGGGTTAGAGGAAGAGAGGTGTTCTCAATACACTTAGGATAAGTAAAGTTAGGGTTAGTGGAATGGTTAGTATTGAGGTTACAGGATTTGTGGAAGGGTAGTGTTGTGGTTATAGTTAGGGTTACAGCGTGGGTTAGTAGAAGGGTTGGTTTTAGGCTTACAGGGAGGGTTAACGGAATGGTGGCGTTAGGGTTATAGGGAGGGCTATGGGTACAGTTTGTGCTAAGGTTACATGGAGAGCTAGTGGAAGGGTGGTGGTAGAGCTACTGTTAGTGGTACAGTATGTGTTAGGGTAACAGGGAGGCTTAGTGGAGGGGTGGTGTTAGGATTATAGGGAGGACTATTTGAAATGTTTAGTGTTCAAGTTACACTAAAGGCTGCTGTCATCAGTACAGTTAGGGTTGGTGGACGGGTTACAGGGAGGGTTGCTGGAAGAGTAAGGTTACATGGAAGATTTGAGTAAGGGTTGTTGTTAGGGTTACAAGGACAGTTAGTGAAAAGGTTGAGATTGGTTTTACAGGAAGAATTAGTGAAAGTGTTGGGGTTGGAGTACCTGTGAGGGTTACTGGAAGACATTTCAACTTCTTAAAAAGTTCATCATATGGATCTGCGCACCGCACTTGTAATTATAAAAATCCAGATAACGTGACCGCACTTTTCCTCTGCGAACCTTAGAACTCGGAAACCACAATATAGGTACGCCTCCATTGGACTCCAGAGTCTGGCGAATGCAGCCGATATGAACTGCCCTCACTACAATAGAATCTGTATTGTATACAGGGCACAGGAGTGCTTCAGTAATTGCACTATTTATGTACTGCTCTGTACATTTTATTTGCGTGCTCTCCGGCCCTCTCTAGTCTCTACCTCCGGCCATTCTATGCTGCACCACTGACATCTAGTGGCCACCGGCGGCGGCGGCACGGTGGGACCCTTGCCAAACATACTCACTTGTCCTTGTAATGTAATAATAAGATTCAACAATCCGCCTAATGCAGCTAATCTGTTACCGTGAGTCAGTGAGAGCAGCAGAGCTTGCACAGCACGCATCTCCTATAAACCGCTGTCTGGAAGGGGGAGCGTTTTAACAGATTTTGTTTATACAGTCCAGAAGCCCTGCATTATGTGTCTGCTGTGTACGGATAGGCAGCGCAGACAAATAAATGCAGGATCATGAACACAGAGCGCCACAGAATAAAGTCACTCTCGGAACGCACCCGGAGGATGCAACCTTTCTGCGCGTTGGATGAATATCTCAAGACTGCAGACTTTTGGAGGGTTACCTGACTCTAAACTAAACCTAATATTTAAAGTGCAACTAGGTGTGCAACTCAAAAATGACATACAGTACATAATGTAGTCTCTCATGACCCCTCCCCCCTCATACCATAAATCTATTACCTGTGATCATTCCAGTAGATCTCTTATTTTCCCACTTCCCGTAACAGGCCAAGCTGCCCAGCAAAAGTGACAATCACAGGGGTAGGGGGAAACCATATAACACCGCAGTGGGTGCTTGACAGCAACCAGATTTGATTCATACTGAGATAGTTATATATGTATATATACAGGTGAAACTCGAATAATTAGAATATCGTGCAAAGTTCATTTATTTCACTAATGCAACTTAAAAGGTGAAACTAATATATGAGAGAGACTCATTACATGCAAAGCAAGATCATTCAAGCCGTGATTTGTCATCATTGTGATGATTATGGCTTACAGCTCATGAAAACCCCGAGAACCCCAAATCCACAACCTCAAAAAATTTGAATATTACATGCAATCAATAAAACAAGGATTGTATATAGAACAATATCGGACCTCTGAAAAGTACAAGCATGCATATGTACTCAGTACTTGGTTTGGGCCCCTTTTGCATCACTTACTGCAATTACTTTTGCACAATATTCTAATTATTCGAGTTTCACCTGTAGAGTTGTGTGTGTGTGTGTGTGTATATATATATACCGTATTTTGCGCTCCATAAGGCGCACCGAACTATAGGATGCAGTCTGTGACAGCAGCTGTAGTTAGTGACAGCGGAGACAGGTGGCGCTGTAATTACAGCGCAGCGGTCTGTGATCACACAGAGCAGACGAAGAACGGGGCTCTATGGTGAGCTCCTATGCCGTGGTCACGTGTCCCCCAGAGGAGCGGGGGACCCCAAAAACCAAGGCAGGGGGGGACATGGACACGATCGCCGCCACCGCTCGGTATAAATGTACAAAAAACTACTCGCCGGGCACCCGAAACTGCACTGAAAAATGGCCTGGATGGGAAGGGGGTTTAACACCGCGGATGTCAACTGGTTAAAAAAAAAAAGTCAAAGTAAACCTACCTGGCCGTCTTAGACTACCCAGTCCTCAGGGTGACAACACCGCTGTATGGTGGAACAGCAAAATGATGAATAGTGTTGTCATCCTGTTACAGGAAGTGAAAAATGAATCTACCGGTTACAAAATTATATTACAGGGGGGCTTGCCATGAGTAGTGGTGGGTGCAAGTTGGGTTTTGGGTACATTGTCATGAGTTGGTAGGCAATTATGAATGGGCTGCCGCAATGCATAGTGAACGGTATACCTTACTGCGATGTACATTTACACATGAATTACTGCATTTTGCTATTTCCACCCCCCAAAGCTTTGTAGCAAGTCGTCAGTAGAGTCTGAGCTGCACCACACATTTGTGAACACGGGCACCGGGATTTACATCATTGTGTCACATGGCATCAGAAAGCAGATGAAGGCATTGTCGGGGGGAGTGCTATGGTCTCTGAGGAGTAATACAAACTTGAAAGAGTTACAATTACTTAGATCTATCTGAAGACAGGTCCACTTTAAAAAACATTGACACAGACTGCCGGACTGAAATTCCACCTATATGAGGAATGAGGTCGCCGTCTATGGAGATGTTGCATTGGGCCGTGTTGGTTCTGCCTTTGGGCTTTTGTTGCTGCGTCCCGCTTCCTCTCAGCCACATACCATAAACCGCTAAAACATATTAGTTCAGGGTTGCCTGAAGACAGGTCTGCGTGCTGCTGTAAAATTCCAGATGGGTTATTGGATGGAAAAATAACCGAGGCAGCTGAAGGTTCGGAGCTGAATTTATTATGAAGCGGAGGAAAGAATGCAGCGTTGTGTTTTAAGTGGCTGGAGCAAGGATGCCGAGGACGGGGGACATTCCATCCAGGGGACAGACCACGGTGTACGATGAGCATACAATAGAAGGCAATCTGCATCATGTACACAGGTTACAAATCAAAAAAGAGATCCGCAGACGAGAACTGTTTATTCCGCAGATTGGGCGAGTGTCTGCGATGGGGAGCCGGGCGGGCAAGCTCCGGACATCCGAAATCGCTACCCGCCTTGTATGACGTGCGGACGCAGAGTCATTGCAGGCAATAGAAATGTATCCACAGAGAGGTCCACATCAGACACATCCAGCCCAAGTCATTGCCTGCAATCCTGTAACTGTAATACTTGTCCAGAGATCTGCTACAAATGTATCTTTATACTTGCAGCAATCCTTCACTTAAAGGGAATGTACATGGTGGAGGATGTCAACTTCCTTGATAATAGAGAGCAGCAAGCGAAGCCCCTGACATCACCGAAATGCTGCTTATAATATTCTGTGAATGTAGACTGCAGATATGTTATATGAGATGGTCAGGGAAAGGGGCATAGTATAAGAGATGGTCAAAGACTGCAGACATGCTATACAGGCTACGGGAGATGGTCAGGGACTGCAGACAGGCTATGGGAGATGTCCAGGGACTGCAGACAGGCTATGGGAGATGTCCAGGGACTGCAGACAGGCTATTGGAAATGTTGAGAGACTACGCACATGCTATAGGAGATGGTCAGAGACTGCAGATTGGCTACAGGAGATGGTCAGAGACTGCCGACAGGCTATACGAAATGGCCGGAGACTGCACACATGCTACATGAGATGGTCAGAGGCTGCAGGAACACTACAGGAGATGGTTAAAGACATGCTATAGGGGATGTCAGGGACTGCCGACAAAATATATAAGACGGTCAGAGACTGAAGACTTGGTACAAGAGATGGTTATAGACTGCAGACATGTTGCAGGTGATGATCAGAGACTGGAGACCTACTACAGGAGATGGTCAGAGGCTGCAGAAACACTACAGGCGATGGTCAGATACTAGAGACATACTACATAAGATGGTCAGAGACCGCAGAAATGCTACAAAAGATGGTCAGAGACTGCAGACATACTACAGGGGACTGTCCAAGACTACAGACCTGCTGCAAGAGATGGTCTGAGAATGCAGACATGTTACAAGAGATAGTCATGGACTGGAGGCACATTGCATGAGATTGCTAGAGATCACTGCTCTTACAGGGCCATAGAGCAGAGGGTTGTACAGTAAATCTTAAAGGGCCGCTGCTTGTCTTTTGCACTCTTTAAAACCCTCTACGTTTAACCAGCAGTGGACGCTCATAGAGGGCTGTTCATGGCTATTGTACAAAGCTGCTGGGAAAGAAAATATAATGTTTCATATTTAATATTATTAGACTTTCTAGAGTTTATATGAATCATGAAACAAAACGAATCCTCCTGTGTACAGAGATCTAATATTAAAGATTAACATCTTGGTTTTTTTGTTGGTCTTCGATGGAGTGGGAAAGGTTTTGGATTGTATTTTTGCTGTGTCTGCTTGGGGAGATTTCTCTTCACTTCCTGTCCTGGAGACGCAGCAGATAATGAGAAGTAACTCCCCAAAGTGAGGGAAATCACCTCTCCAAAACAGGCGTCCCCATTAATCCCGGCTCTGGTGACAACTGTATAAATGTTAGATGTCCCATCACTCTCTGCTCGGTATAGAAGACAATTATTGTTCTGATGTGTCTCCTCTGCAGCTGATATCCTGGGATCCGGCTCAGGAGGACGACGTCTCTGTGGTCACGGTGCGGCCCAACTTCCAAGACAGCACTCACGCTGGCTTCATATCCGGCCTGAAGAAATTTCATAGCTACCTGATCTCGGTCCTCTGCTTCACCTCCCCGGGAGACGGGCCCCGCAGTTCTCCGCAGCTGGTCTGGACCCATGAAGATGGTATGGCTCTGGTCTAAGACCAAATTGTACTATAATATTATTCCGCTCTTTGATTTCCGCACCACTCCTGGGACACATTCCACACTGGAGGCAAAAGAGGTTCCGATATGATGTGTCCGAAAGTTCTGATTGTTGGTTCCCAAAGTGTGGTGGGATCATCGGTGATGGAGCGCTTCTTCTCTGTAGGTGGTAGAGGGACATGATATGGGCTGCCAGGGACACGTCTCAGACCCAATTCACAATATGATGCATAAAACTGCACGCAGCTTGGAATGTTGTTTTTTTTAATGAAGAACATTTTAAAAAGTTTTTGATCTCTATAGATTGTAACCAGAAAGCTGACCTCCGTCCTGCCCTTCAGTCTTCTATCTGACCTCCCTCCTGCCCTTCAGTTATCTATCTGACCTCCGTCCTCCCCTTCAGTCTTCTATCTGACCTCCCTCCTGCCCTTCAGTTATCTATCTGACCTCCGTCCTCCCCTTCAGTCTTCTATCTGACCTCCGTCCTTCCCTTCAGTCTTCTATCTGACCTCCGTCCTGCCCTTCAGTCTTCTATCTGACCTCCGTCCTGCCCTTCAGTATTCTATCTGACCTCCCTCCTGCCCTTCTGTCTTCTATCTGACCTCCGTCCTCCCCTTCAGTTATCTATCTGACCTCCGTCCTCCCCTTCGGTTATCTATCTGACCTCCGTCCTGCCCTTCAGTCTTCTATCTGACCTCCCTCCTGCCCTTCAGTCTTCTATCTGACCTCCGTCCTGCCCTTCAGTCTTCTATCTGACCTCCCTCCTGCCCTTCTGTCTTCTATCTGACCTCCCTCCTGCCCTTCTGTCTTCTATCTGACCTCCGTTCTGCCCTTCAGTCTTCTACCTGATCTCCGTCCTTCCCTTCAGTCTTCTATCTGACCTCCGTCCTTCCCTTCAGTCTTCTATCTGACCTCCGTCCTCCCCTTCAGTCTTCTATCTGACCTGCGTCCTGCCCTTTAGTTTTCTTTCTGACTTCCGTCCTCCCCTTCAGTCTTCTATCTGACTTCCGTCCTCCCCTTCAGTCTTGCACAGTTGTACCGGCTACTCTCCTGGACTGAAATTGTTTCCTCTTTCACTGCATACTATGAACTTCTCCCAAACCCAAAGGGGGAATCCGCTCTATCTTTATTTGGGCCCAGAAGTCCCTCATGGAATCCACCAACTCAACACATGGCATCCCTTCACCAGGGAACCTTCTGGCTTCTGTGAGCATCAAGAATGCTAACCTGCATCCCCAGCTTTCCAGTGCATCAGCCATTCCCACACTTTGCTGTTGGGCCCCTGCACTACTAGTTCATGGCCCCGCTTTTTCGCCTCCTGTCTGCACTTCAGTGTTTACCAAGGTGCTGGTTCCAGTATTAGCCCTGCTGCAGTATTGCGTCATCCCCATCGTGGGATTCTTAGACAACCTCTTGTTGAGGGGACAGTTCCAGTATTCAGGAGGTTCAGATAGATCCTGAAACTTCACAAATCATCTCTATAAGTGACTCATCATTTGGTCTAGGGTCCAGTCCTGGACACTGCTTAGGCCATAGTGTTCCTTCCAAAATAACTTTTTGGACTGGCCCAGGCAGATGTGGTATGCAGACCTGGGGGGACTGCGGGCTCTGCCAGATCATAATGATCTTCTGCCCCAAGGACCGATTTGTCCTCCTGCTTCGCAGTCCCTTGGCATTGCTGTTGAAGACCAGAATCTGAAGGACGGGGGCATCACTTGGAACTGATTCCTACAATGCTAAAAATTAGCTAGTCTGCTTCCCAGGATACTCTGGCTTGGTCTACAGTTTGGGATGGCCCAATCCTCCTGCGGTTGGCAGTTTAACCTGAAAGATTAAAGACTTCCTGTGTCTCACAGTGGACTCCACTGTACAAAAATCGCTAAAGTGCATTTCACTGACACAGATACATGAACTTCCTCAGCGGAGAAGAATGTCTTTTCTCTGCGGGCATTGCTGCAGCGGCAGACACATTATTCTGATACTTCCAGCTCCTTCTAATGCCATTTATACTGGGAGTGCTTGACTTCGATACTTCTTGAGTCACTGACCCGGTGTTATAACAGAATCCTGGACTTTGTTAGTTATCTGGACTGTGGCCGCGCAAGCACAGAAGAGGTGATTGGGTCCATAAATTTCACGTGCGCCTTTCACATGTGCGGGGAAGCGGGTCCAGATAATTTACAGTCAGGGCACCTGTATGTTTTGATGGTGTTAAGTGATGTGTTTGCCTGTGAATTGTGTGATGCTAGTGGCTCCCCCGTTGTCACGATCTGGGATCAGGTCCAGTAGCTGAAGCAGCAGGCAAATTCGTGGTATAACGGGCCGGGTTCGGTACACAAGCAGGCGGTAGTAGTGTGGGAGCAGGCAGAAGCCTAGTCAGCGAACAAGCCGAGGTCAGCAGCCAAAGGTGTCGGGTATGAAGCAGAAGATCATGAGAGTAGTCGGTGAATCGGCAGCCAAAGGTCGGTACACGGGTAGCAGTATGAGCAGGAAGCAAGATATTGGCAGGAGCACAATAATCTGGCAAACAGGAAGTGCAGAGGCGTGGCTTAAATAGGAAGTTCAAGGGAGGAGCAAGGAGTTCAGAGTTCAGCAGAAATTAGGTTTGACTGAGGATTACACAGGAGATCAGGCAAGGAGCTATCCAAGGTTCTAAGGTGGCTCAGCAGGTAGAACCACCGCCAGCTACAGTAGAGATCCTGGGTTCAGATCCGGTTCCTGATACCTGCACAGGTGCTCATGTGTTTGTGTTTGGCTGGGCTGTGAATTTTATGGACCCCCATGGCCTGCATATGCACAGTTGTTGGTGAAATTTCTGGACCCGTTCAGCCGATGCCCCCTCCACGATTCCCCAACGCCCCCGGAAGAGATGCGCGGATATAGGTTTCTAACGGGTTCAGGATTCTACCAGAACACCGGAACAAAAATGTAAACAGATTAGAAAGTCAGAGTGGACGCCATATTTGTTTTGGGACAATGGCTGGGACCCAAAACAGGCAACAAGTATTTTCAGAAGGAGGGTCAGCAACGACGGGCTCTCTATTTCCCATAGCACAGGTTACATTTAGGATGTCATTTTCACCCCCAGTCGATGATTTAAGGAAGTTTGCATTGATCTACCGCAGAGTATTAAGTGGCAATGACTATATGAACTCTCTGTTGTGATTTCAGTACCCGGCCCCGTGGGGAGTCTTGGATTTGATGACATTCTGGACACCTCCCTAAGAGTCACCTGGCAAGAGCCTACTGAGAAGAATGGTGTCCTGACAGGTAGGTCCTTAAAAACTGGGAACATTTGGAAATGAGGTGCTGGGCACATGTCTCCTTTTAGAAGAAAACCGTAATTATTTGGGGCTAGTGGCTTGGGTTTGGCAGCTTTCCATAAAACGGGGTGGTTGGACCCTCGCTAGTAGATGCCACCCAGATTAAGAGCGCCAATAGATGCGCCAACACCATGATTCAGTGGTCTAAAGTAAGGTAACAGATTTTCTAAATGAAATCTGGGGACACCCTACTGACAGTGTTCACTTGTCTGAACACTGAAATTTCTGTGTGTTAGGAAAAATAAATGTATCAGTGACTTATATAAGTCGCTGGAATGACCGGAGTCAAACCGGGTAGAAAATCAATAAAGAACTGAAGTAACACAAGTACATCATCATAATAAAACAAAACTATATAAGTGCGTAGTCATATAGCCCACATCTCATCCAAAATGCACAAAAAGATCTGCACTCCGTATGAAGAAGATGAGGAGGTAAAACAATTTAAAATGCTGGTGACAGATCCCTTTGTAATGTTGATACATATTCATTAAAAGGAGATAGCTTTTATCTCAAACACGTTCATTGCAAAATGTGTTTTTACTAATACGTAAACCAGATATACTCGCATCCATTTTATTGTTGGACTGAAATGATGTACTCAGAAAATATCAAAAATGATGGAAAGCGCCCCAAAAAATAATACATCTCGGTGAAAGATGTTGTAGCTAACATATAACCGGAATTGTTCACAATCAAATGATGTTATTGCTGATGTATAACCAGGATTACTAAAAGTTAATGGGATACATTTGTTATATTGAAACAGACACGAGACAAATATTGAGATTGTGTTTCCTCTCCTGTGAGCATTGGTGAATGGAGTAAAGGATCGGTCCTGAGTGTTGGATGGAGGACCTGGTAGAGCTGCCCCCATCAGATTTCCCCTTACCACCTGCTCCAGTGACAAACCTTTGGGTTTCCTATCACTTTCTTTGTCAGTGATAATGGTACCAGCCAGGGCTGTAGCTGCCATGGGGCGAGTGAGGCACTCGGCCCAGGCGCAGCTGAGAGGGGGCGCAGCCAGGGCTGCGCCCCCTCGACTATGTTGCCATGGCGAGCACAGGCTCCAAAACAGCTGCGGCATGGCAGGGAGAAGAGGGGTGGCACAGGCTCCAGCTTCTCCTCGGATCCCAGCTGCTCTCCCCCCGCCTGTATGGGCAGAGGTAGCGGGGATCCGATGAGAAAAGGAGCGCTGCAGCCAGCGGGGGGTGGGCGGAGGAGAGAGCTGTCATTCAGGACGGCCTAGCGGTGAGGAGAGAGAGAGAGAGAGAGCCGCTCAGCCAGGATCTGACAGCCGGCGGCTCTTTCTCTCCTCACTGCTCGGCCATCCGGAAGTGACAGCGCTCCCTCCTCCTCCCTTCCATCCTGGAGGCGGCGTGCGTGATGTCACATGGTGCAGCGTCTGGTGACATCACACGTCTGTTGGGGGGCATCATTTTTTATGTTCTTGCCTCGGGCGCAAAAGGAGCTAGCTACGGCTCTGGTACCAGCATAAATATAAAGGCTTTCTCTCACCAGCGCAGACACAAACGGCAAATAAAACCCAACATGGGTTCTAGAACTTCCGAGGTTTGGATAGAAAAAAAAAGGCGCAGCTATAGATGCACTTTAATGTAAGCGTAAAATATCTATAATGATGGTTAATATTAGAGGTGCACCGAAATGGAAATTTTAAAACCGAAACGAAATCGAAATAAAAAAAATCGTCAGGCCGAAACAGATACCGAAAATGTTTTTGATTTTTTTAAAAATTACATTTTTAACTTTTTAATATTTTTTTTTATTAATTCATCTTTTATTAAATATTTTTATTTTTTACTTTACTTTTTAGGGGCTGTCTAAACAGACACCTGATATTTCCCTTTTAAAATAGAAAAAGAGATTGAGGACTTTGCGTCCTCAATCTCTTTTTCTGTATCCCCTGTTATCAATGAACGGGAAGCCTCTATGCTGAGTGTTCCTGTCCATTCATAACATGAGGACAGAGTGTGTTTACTATAACCACAATCATGAATGAACAGGAAGTGATGTAGGAGGTGATGTAGATCACTTCCCATTCATTCATAATTAAGGATATAGTAACCATACTCTGTCCTCAATTATCTACAAACACTCCGCGATCACTGATCACCGACTGCTTGTACCCGCTCTCCTTGCTGTCACAGGAGGCTGATCGAACGGTGCGGGGAGGAGAGCTCAGCCTCCTGTGACAGCACGGCCTGTCTCCGCCCACACACCGCTCTGCCGGACTGTGATAGGCGGCTGAGCGGTGTGGGAGGAGAGACGCCGGCCGCTCACAGCGCTCTCCTCCCGCAGAGCTCGGCTGGCTATCACAGTTTCTCTCCTCCCCGCTGGGACACAGAGCAGCCCCCAGCGGGGAGGAAAGAAAGCAGGGATGCGCTGATGTATTGGCAGGAAAATTGCACTTTCTGGCATTATGCCAAAAGTGCTATTTTCGGCCGATATGTTTCGGCGGCCGATATATCGTTGCATCCCTAGTTAATATGTTTCCAGTTATTAGAAGCTCTCACATAAAATGTATCTTGTTTTATTTAAAGCAACTTTGTCGCTATGCAATACCTTTCTGGTGAAGACTTACCTTTAAATGAAGAGTGTAAATACGTTCCTCTACTGTTGCCTGCGCCACCGCCCACTACACCGATCCTAAGAAATCGACCCCCAAAGTCCTCGGGGGAAACCGACACTTCTGTCAAGCTTTTTTAAATCCATGAATTGTCTCTAAAAATCCAGCGCCGGGGCAATAAAACGTAATTGGAAAGAGTTCATTTTGTACCGAGCAGAGGCGATTAGGCAAATGATTTAAAGTTTTAAAGGCATCTCTGGAAATGTCAGGTCCACTTTACCTAAAGTTCATTTGGAGAGTCCCCGAGCTCCGTGCGATATATATTGATGTCTCTATAAATACGAGGTAACAATACCTGACGCTCGCCGGAATTCATTTTGCACAAATTGCTTTTTTCCTTCTGTCCCCAGGCCGAGTCTGATTAGCATAACTGTGATTGGAATCTTATAACAAATACTTCAGATTAAGATCTTTCCTCTCGAATCCTCTGTTAACTGCTTCATTCTTAACCAGAACATGTACATTCGGCCATAGACCTACTACGGGGGGTTGGAAGTGTATGTCTGTCAGCCAGATGCGACATAAACATTTATGCCTGACTCACCAGATTATGAATGTGGAGCTGGGAAGGAGCATGGGCAGATATCTCACGGTGCCACTTATTATGGAGGAAACTATTGAAATTGGACAAGGTTTTCAGAACTCAAGCCCCTCACCACCCATTATTTACACTTGCCCAAAATCCATTACACCGATCACATCCCTGCCTGTAGCCTTCTAAGGTGTCCACTGACTGGTTGAACCAGCGACAGGGGTTTCCGCATAGGGAAAAGAAGCCAAATTTTGGGAACTTCTGACCATCACACCTATATGAGTTTATTGGATATCCCATTTGAAGTTGGGCCTCCTTTGCAGCTATATTGTCCACCAATCTACTGGGAAGGTTTTTCAAAAAGATTTTAGAGAATGTCTGTAGGAATTTGTGCCCATTTTGTAAGGTCATGTTGGTTGAGAAGACACGGCTCACAGTCTGCGTTCAAGTTCACCCCAAAGGTGTTCAGTAGTGTTGAGGTCAGGGCTCTGTGAAGGGCACTCGAGTTCCACCACACCAAACTGGTCCCACCATGTCTTTATGGAGCTGGCTTTGTACACAGGGGACAGTCATGGTGGAACAGAAAAGTACCTTCCAAAATGTGCATCTGTTGGGTTTTGTGCTCAATGAGCCAAAAGAGCATTTGTGGGGTCGGATGCAGCTCCTGAATGAGAAGTCCTGGCTGGTGTCCAGTAGGGTTGAGGTCTGGGCTATGAGCGGGACACTCGAGTTCCTCCACACCAATTGGTCAAGCCATGTCTTTATGGTGCTGGCTTTGTACACAGTGCAGGGCTATGCTGGAACCGAAAAGGGCCTTCACCAAACTATCAGAAGGCTAGAAGAGCCCAATTGTCTGTAATGTGTGTGCATGCTAATGTTTTGTCAATCGAGATTATGGGTTTCATTTTATGTATCTGGATTTTGGGTGGGCTGCCCAACATGCTCATATAGGATTTCTAATCCTGGAAGACATGTCTGTGTTGTCTATGTGACCAATCGGATGTACAGTGAAAGCGCCATATGGGAAA
Source organism: Nanorana parkeri (assembly GCF_000935625.1). NCBI lineage: Eukaryota > Metazoa > Chordata > Amphibia > Anura > Dicroglossidae > Nanorana > Nanorana parkeri. The sequence goes on along the minus strand of NW_017307534.1, from coordinate 162,879 downwards.
TGGTAATGTTTTTTTTTTTTTTTTAGGATACAAGATCTCCTGGGAGGAGTTTAATCAGACCAACACCAGAGTGACGCATTACCTGCCCAACGTCACCCTGGAGTACCGCGTGACCGGTCTCACCTCTCTCACCACTTACACCATCCAAGTGGCCGGGATGACCTCCAAGGGCCAGGGGGCCGTGTTCTCATCCACCATCTCCTCCGGGGTGCCTCCAGGTCAGTGTGTTAAAAAACATATCTAACATTTTGTTCAGTTCCGGCAAATCAAGGAAGGCCCGTGTAACAGTTCTTGTTTATTTTATCTTTTCCCCTTTCCTACTTATTACAGACATAAAGCAGCATCAGATACACTACAGGGGGCATATGTAATACTTACACCTTGTGCCCTTTACTAAAGATATGCAAGCGCTGCGATCAAATGATGACTTTGATTTTTGAGTCTGCACAGGCAAGCATTGCATTAAGCCTAATGAATATAATAACGTGGACCTCTTTTGAGACCCATTGATGTCATCACTGGGTCTGTCTGCTGGTCTTTGCTTTGGAGGGAGGGGCCTTCGGGCAACTAAAGATGTCACAGCACCCTGCCTCGGATCCTTTTTTTATGAACCCGAGCATTATATGAAAGAACACAAGCCTGGCAACCCTTTAGACCTGCATGCTCCTCCCTGCTGGGTGCTGAAGACTTAAAGGTGATCTATGAGGGGAGTGATTTCCACTCATCCTCATAGTTAGAGCCGACGTGTGACAAAGAAGCTGTGACAGGTCGGCTCTATTGATCGGGAAGTGAGCAGAAACATGGTGCTGATCCGCTCACTTCCCGACCGTCTTCCTGCAGTGAACGGTGACTGTCAGTCACCGCTCCCCGCAGTGATTCTCCCCTCTCCAAACCTCCAACGCTGAGTTGAGGAACGAACAGGGAAGGGGGCGGGCAAGCTGGCTCTGCCTCTAGATAAACAGAGCCAGCTGTCAATCACTCAGCTGGGTGGATCTCGACAGCATTGTCCGCTGTCGAGAGACAGCAATAGCCCACTATATAGTGAGCTTTGGGTCACGGGAGGAGGTTAGTATATGTTCTCCTGTGACCCTAAAGATAACTATGGGGTAAACACTTACACCCATAGTTCTCTTTTAAGCTGTGCAATCTGCTGGTCAACAGCTGCTTGACTTGTAATTAAAGGAGAACTATGGGGTCAGTGTTTTTCCCCATAGTTCTCCTTTGGGTAACGGGAGGACACAAACTAGCGTCCTCCCGTTACCCTAAGCTCAGTATATAGGGAGCTACAGCTCGCGGTATACTGAGACGCCGCAGCCGGAGTGGATCCCGACGTAGATGACGGGATCCGCCCAGCTGCGTGAGTGACAGCTGGCTCTGCCTATCTAGAGGCAGAGCCAGCTGTACCCGCCCCCTCCCCCGTCCGTTCCGCCAGTCAGCGCTGGCAGATCGGAGCGGGGAGGGGGGAATCCAGCCCCTCCCCTGTCACGGCAGAGAGCCGTGACAGGATCGAGAGGTGAGCGAACGCCGGTATGTGTTCGCTCACCTCCCGATCTACTGAGCCGACCTGTGGCAGTCTCATTGTCACAGGTCGGCTAGAACTATGAGGTGAGTGAAAAGCACTCACCTCATAGTTCTCCTTTAAGCAGTTTATCAGCAGATTGCACAGCTAAAGTCTGCACCACCTCGGGAGAATGCATGTCTATAGAGATGCCAGGGATGTGTTTTTTCATATAATACTCAAATAATTTCCTTCTTGATGGCGTAGAAGGTTAGTAGCGGTCAGAGGGGGGCAACAACAGTATGGTTTCGGAGTAGACAGGATTGATAATGTTTGTGGTTGTTCAGACAAGAAACAGAGGAGATAGCTGTTGCAGCTTCGAAGGGTTTTATTGCGGGGATGCAGGTTGGCAGGAAATTGAAAGTAATCTGTTTCAACACTGGGTAGGATTTGCCAAATGTGTGGGGGGACAAAGCTAAGTTTGGCGTCTGGCTGTCCTTTGACTTTAATCATTTTAAGTTACTGACCAAGAACAAGCATATCACAAGTGCAGTGGGAGCCAGGGCTGGACCAAGTGGTGGACACTTTTTGGCCTTTTTGCTTATGGAGTGACAGGACCTTGTCCCCGCACTGGTCTGAACTCCTGAACTGCATAATGGTTCTTGGTCAGTGACTCGATGAGTATTGAAGATGGGGAATACGTATGACAGCCAGGAAAACTAGCATTTTTGTAAGGAGGTAGCCAGGGCCAGCCTTCCTGTATCGGGTCTCCTTTTTGTAGTAGCGCATTATCTAATGTGAAGACAGTTCAGCTTTGCTACCAAAATCCAGATCTGTCTGAGCGTGTTAAGTCATTTGTACAATTTCTCTTCCATAGAGCTGCCCGGAGCACCAACTAACGTCGCCATCAGCAACATTGGACCTCGTTCTGTCACGCTGCAGTTCCGGCCAGGGTATGACGGGAAGACTTCTATCTCCAGGTGGCAAGTGGAAGCCCAGGTGAGGGTGCCAGGCTCTGTCCTCAATTTTACCAATCGTGTGTAGTGCTTTCTGGTTATTTTAGGTTGAAATTAAAGGGGCGCTTCACCATAATGTGTATCGGGCGTTCTTACTATTTAGTGGCATTTAAAGGGTCACTTCTCCTCCCATTATGGAACTGTAGAAGTGAGATCCCACCCAACTTCCAATAACAGGTCCAGTAACAGGTTCTGACCATCCCTGTGGGATTTTGTATGTATTTCCAGCTCATCTCTAGACGGACAAAATTTTATTTTATTTATTTCTCAATCTACTTTGTGTGTACCAAATGTCTTTGGAAACCCAGTTTTTACCATAAAAAAAGAAGCAGTGACATCATCACTGTGCTTTACAGAGCCTGTGGAGAGAACAGAGCTGTGGGAGCAGGCCCCACCCACTACTGCAGATTACAGAAGGGGTGGAGACCAGACCAGTCACCCTGCACAAGGAGAGAGCAGCAGTGAGCGGTCTTTATTACAGTAGGGGGCGGAGACAAGACCAGTCACCCTGCACAAGGATGGAGAGCAGCAGTGACCGGTCTTTATTACAGGAAGCTCCAAGTCTCACTCTGGATTACTGCTCAGATCTGGAAGAAATACACAAAGCTCTCCAAGATTCAAGAAGAAAACACGTGACTTTGGTATAAGGACAATATTTGCTTATTCTACAGTTCAACTTTGATACTTTGAAGACCTCCTGATCCCCTTAAAGATGATCACATAGGGATTGATTCATTTGCATCTTTTTTTTTTCGTGTAAGAGTACCACATATCGTTTAGAGCAGGGGTCCTTTCAGTGGTATGTGGGCAGAATAATGCATCATTGCTATCAATGGAAGCAAAGGTGGCCCATTGCTGGTGTGAGTGGGAGGAATAGTCCCCCATCATTGGTGTCAGTGGTGCTATAAGTGGAAGCAAAGATGGCCCATTGTTGGTGTGAGTTGGAGGAATAATACCCCATAAAATAGAAATAATGGTAAAACTGCAAGCAATGCCAGCCTCTGTGATTTCACTATCAGAGTAACTATCTTCTGTTATAGGTCGGTACACAAGGCGAATCAGAAGACTGGGTCCTTATACATCAGCTGACCAATGAGCCCAATGCCCGAGCCCTGGTGGTCCCAGTATTAAACCCATACACGTTTTACAGGTGGGGAATTTCTTCTTGTAATTAGAAAGTTTGTGTTGTATGTCAATGATTTTGTGGACATGGACCCTTTCATGTAATTCTTCTATAATTCAGCTTTCGAATGAGACAGGTGAACATTGTGGGCACCAGTCCTCCCAGTCTACCTTCCAGGAAGATACAGACACTTCAGGCCCCTCCTGATATGTTCCCAGCAAATGTGACCCTCCGCACAGCCAGTCAGACCAGCTTGTGGGTGCGCTGGGGGGTAAGTAGCTCTCGATTGTCTCACTGCTTTAAAAAAATGTTACGTGGGGTTGCTAAAGTTGCATTGTCAAGTATCTCAAAACTGATATTCGGGTGGTGGTGGCAGAGCGGCACTGGTACATGCTGCAGCCTTGTTCTTCTCAGGATGGCCGGTTGATGGTTAGTGTTACAGATAGGGTAAATGTCAAGATTACAGGGAGGGTTAGGGTTACAGGGTGGGTTAGTGTTGGGGCTAGTGGAAGGGTAATTGTCAGGATTACAGGGGGGGTTAGTGGTAGGGTCACCAAGAGGGTAAATGTCAGGGTTACAGGGAGAATTAGGGTTGCAGGGAGAATTAGGGTTACTGGGAGGGTTGGTGTTGAGGTTAATGGGAGAGTAAATGTTAGGGTTTCGGGGAAGGTTAGGGGCTTGTTAGTTTTCAGGTCAAGTTTACAGGGTCTAATTCTCCCTATTACTTTAAAACCTTATATATATTATATAGAAAGCCACATGAGGAGCTGGAGTACCCCAATGAGGGCGGGAGCACCTAAAACGTCTAAGTAAGCGGGAGCACAAACAGGAACTTTGGCAGGGGAGGTCGTATTTCTGGAGCCCCAAAACTGTATTAGAAGCCAGCACGTAATTCAGCCCACCAGACAGCGCCTATAACTGAATAACTTTTAGAAATACTAACCCTTTAAATGCCACATATTTTCTGAGATTCCTCCTTTTTTTCCGTGTTTCTATTTTTTTTATTGAACATAATGACTCTCATTTTCTGCAGCCTTTACCGGAGATAGCGTACAATGGAAACCCAGAGTCTGTGGGCTACAAGATCCGCTACACGAGGTCTGATGGCAAAGGAGAGTCGTTAACTCACGTGATTCACGACCGCATAGAGAGGGAGTACACTATTGAGAACCTGGAAGAATGGACCGAGTACTCTGTGCAAGTCGCAGCGTTCAACTCCATAGGGATCGGACCCTGGAGCCCCGCTGTGGTCGCCAGGACCAGGGAGTCAGGTATCAGGCACCAACAATCTGCTTTTTCACTTTTGATTTTTGCCACTACCAATATATTATATAAATTGGCCATTAGGCATATCTCACGGTTCCTCCACAACAGACCCAGCTCTTAATATTTAGAATGGCACAGACATCTGTCATCAGGCTTGTAGAGAAAAGGTGACCGGCGCTCCTTGCCTGATCCTGCTGCAAGCGAGAAGGAAACAATGTAACGAAAATGTATCGCTTTGTAAATCTTTTTTTTTTTTTTTAACATTTTAAATAATTAGAAGGAAATAAACCCCCCCGGTCAGGACTTTATTGTTAAAGAGGACCTTTACCCTTCTCTTTAAAATAACAACAAACACACCTTTTAGAGATGTTCAATGAAAATCTACAAACGCATACTTCTACATAATTGCCGGCTTTGTATTCTTTGCATATTATTATTTCTCTTTTCTTCCCCGGTCTTCTGACAGTGGCCATGTTTACTAAGGGCAGATTACTAGCTCTCCATTTACTTCCTGCATTTGTGCAGGGCCGTATTTACCGTGGTCAAAAGGGGCAACTGCCCTGGGCCCCATAATTTCCAGGGGCTCACAGCAGCTGTCTTTTTAGTCCAGGGTGACAGGCAGAAGATGAGCAGCCCAGCCAGTGGGGAGATCATCTCTTTCATCGGCCAGCCCTTTCTCCTGTTGCAGTGGTTCCTGGTATACTGGTGCCTGCTAAGGACATTGAGATCTCTACTGGTGACTTTAGGGAATACTGAGCTCTATACTGGTGTCTGCTGAAGGCATAGAAATCTGTGCTGGTGGCTGCCGAGTCCACTGAGATCTATACTGGTGACTGCCAGGGGATACTGAGACCTGTACTGGTGCCTGTCGGGGCCAATAAGATTATACTGGTGACTTTTGGGAACATTCAGATTAAATGTGTATATTTTTGTAGTTTTTTGGGGGGGGGTAGGTGATTTAGGTGGATATGTGGATATGGGGGGTCTAGGTCGGGAAGATGCGGAAGGGTGATAGAGGCAGGCTCTGCATTTCTGGCACATGTGACTAGGACATGTGACCATGCACATCATCTCAGAGGAGGAAAATGCCTTTCCCAGAGATTACACATGAGATTTCCCAGCAATGCTCTGCTGATAACAAGGCAATCCCAGTGTGCATTGCTTTGGCAAACTGAAGTCATTTAGCCCTTTCAAAGCTGGAATTGAATGCTCTGCAAGTGTCAGTATTTCACAATCACAGCATTTTAGACCTGGCATGTCTATGTTATTATTAATCATCATGCACATAGGGATGCATTGGTAGAATCAGATTTTTGAGTGTAAAGGTCCGCTTTAAAGTCTAAGCTGGAAGCTGCGCTCCTCAATACTTGACTTTTGAATGATCGTTGGGTGCTCAGAGTGATTACAGAGGCCATGCCAGAACTGGATGAGGAAATACAAAGTCATCAACACTGCTAAGTGGAGCGTTGGTGACTTTGTATCTTCTCATTAGGTTTTTCTTTGTCTATTCTTGTGTACAGTAAATGCATTACAGCTGTCCTAATTACTCCGATTTGATTCTTTCTTTTTTCCAGTCCCCTCCTCTGGACCCGGCAATGTCTCCGCTCTGGCCACGACATCAAGCAGCATATTGGTGCGCTGGAGCGAGATCGCAGAGGCCGAGAGGAATGGCCTCATTCTGGGGTATAAGGTGAGTGGCACTCTCATGAGAGACACGTCTGTGAAGAGTTAAAGTGTATATAAACCCTAATGAGTTTCTCTTATATCATCCCTTATGGTCTTTTAAATATAATCATTTGAAAGCGTTTTGTTGTTATATACTGATGTGAGCTGATAACATCCTGTGATCTCTGCCTGTGATAAATGTTAGCAGTTACATTGTTCCTAGCTCTCTTTGTGCACTACAAACTCCTCCTCCACTTCCTGCCCTAGGGTGGCAATGCTGTGCACCATAAGACGCAGTACAGTGAGGGAGTGTTGTCACCCTAGGACAGGAAGTGTGTTACTGCAAGAATCACCGGTTGAAAATACTGGGAAAGAAAAGAAAGCTTGAAAAACTAAAACTAACGCAGCCGCCACGTCTTTGGACTGATGAGCTGCAATATATTACATTTTTGATCTTGAGTTTAGAAATGCTTCACGCCTTGCAGAAAAAAACCAAAACACTCCACATTACAAATTGGAGCGGTCCGATTGCTGTTACATAGTACTCATCCAGAGGACTGCATTATATGGTCACTGAACGCTTTTGTGAATGCTGGCAAACTTTAATCTATGTTTTTTGACTTCTTCTAATATCTTTTAGGGACCCCAGTGGCCAGATATCACATCAGATTCTTTCTATCCCGCCCCCCTCCTGTCCTCGAGGGTCTAATAAGTGATTGTTAACACCACAGAAGACAATTGTATATGTGTGTTGCATTGCCATTCATTGCCAGTTGCACCCCCTATGCACATCTGCAGTGCACTGCAACACAACTGCGCTATATTACCCCGCAATGTGCAAATACTCTGTTCATTCAGTTTTGAGAAATCGAGCCTTTATTTTAGTGCATTGGCAGCTTATTTAAAATGAATGCATCGCACCTCAACAAAAAGAGACCTGTGTAGCGGTGCACTGCATTGTGGTGTAAATGGCGTCACTCTTCTCATGACTGGACTTCTTATATTACTTTATTCTGCATTATGCAGAAAATG
>NW_017307534.1:137273-155233 GCF_000935625.1 Nanorana parkeri | reverse complement strand
TAGACGCTAGCATGGTTCTCTAATTTCCAGCCACATACAACCACAGTCTGAGTTTTTGGTGGTGTTGGCCTAACAAGTGTCCGTTGTTTTACATTTATGAACTGTGTCCATGTGTTGTCTTCTCCTCCAGATTCTTTATAAAGAGAAGGACTCGGACAATCCACCTTATTTCTGGTTGGTGGAAGGAAACGCCTCTCGCAGTGCCCAGCTGACCACCCTGGGGAAGTACGTTCTGTATGAGATCCAGGTCTTGGCGTTCACCAGGATAGGAGACGGTGTGGCCAGCACCCCGGCTATTCTAGAGAGAACTCTGGATGATGGTGAGATTTCCTTTTTTTTTTTTTTTAGTCATGGCACCGTTTTAAAAAAAATGCAAAATCTCAAGGCACCTCAGTCTAAAAGTCTAAAAAAAAAAAAGACCTGTGGCCCCTCCATAATCCATACCAGACTCTTATCCCAGACAAGGGTCTGGTATGGTTCTTAAAGGGGCACACCATGTAAGAGCCCACAAAAAATGGAGTTCCTTCCTTTTAAATCAGGAGCCTGCACATCTCTTCACATTAAAGCCCTCCCCCCATTAACATCAGAGCCCCCCTTTACATCAGAGCCCCCCTTTACATCAGGAGCCCTCTTCACATCAGAGCCCCCCTTTACATCAGGAGCCCTCTTCACATCAGAGCCCCCCTTTACATCAGGAGCCCTCTTCACATCAGAGCCCCCCTTTACATCAGGAGCCCTCTTCACATCAGAGCCCCCCTTTACATCAGGAGCCCTCTTCACATCAGAGCCCCCCTTTACATCAGGAGCCCTCTTCACATCAGAGCCCCCCTTTACATCAGGAGCCCTCTTCACATCAGAGCCCCCCTTTACATCAGGAGCCCTCTTCACATCAGAGCCCCCCTTTACATCAGGAGCCCTCTTCACATCAGAGCCCCCCTTTACATCAGGAGCCCTCTTCACATCAGAGCCCCCCTTTACATCAGGAGCCCTCTTCACATCAGAGCCCCCCTTTACATCAGGAGCCCTCTTCACATGAGGACCCCCCTCCTTTTGAGATCAGAGACTCCCCTCTCACACTAGGAGCCCCCTCCTTTTACATCAATAGTCCCCCTCCACATCAGCCTGAAGAGCGCCCCTTTCACATCCCAGTCCCCCCTTTCATATTGGAGACCCCTTCTCATCATATCAGAGTCCTGTCTGCACCGTGGATTGACATGAACATTTCAAGGCTCCCCGGCGGAAGGCTGAAGGCACCCTGGTTAAGTAAAGGTTTCTATGGAAGACATAAAAGCATTCCAGATGACAAGGTCGCAGTTACATTGTGTGCGTTTTCTGTGTAAGTGTGTTTGTAACAAATAGTGTCAGTATTGTACAAGTAATGATGGAGCCTGTTCAATGTTTGATCCATTTGACACCTTGAAGTGATATGGGTATCACGTGTTACATGTATTGTAGATGGAAATGTTTGATGTCTTTCAATAAACCAAATGAAAAAAAGAAATTTGTTCTCCCTTCATTTACCTTTCTTTTCTGGTTCTGCCCTTCACCTTTTCTTCTTCTTTTTTCTAGTTCCGGGTCCCCCAGTCGGAATCTTGTTTCCCGAGGTGAGAACGACATCTGTCCGCCTCATCTGGCAGCCGCCAGCGGCCCCCAATGGCATCATTCTGGGTAAGAACCTGGATTTGCGTTCTGGTTTCCATAGCAATGGAGACGTATTTCCCATGTCTTGGATTGATGGTGCTGCGTTGCTCATTAACCTCTTCATGATAGGGGCCATCCCAATCTTTATGTCAAGGGAGCCATTGCTGACTTCCATCTGAGAATGCTAATTGTCTGGCTGTTATGTTGACTCACTGTCTATAATACTTTGAATATGCGCGCTTGGAAAAATTATGCTGATCAGGAAATCTTCCATTTGTGCTCCTGCATTGTCAGCTTGTCCAATGGAGGCTGCAAGGGGCTGTTCGAGCACACATTACACAGATATGGTCTACTATAGTCATCAGGAAACCCACCCTAAGCAATGTCATGCAGCCATCGCCGGAGTGCATCTGGGCAAGAATTGGCTGCAGAGAGGCTGCAGGAGATCAGCAGCACTGAGCTGGAGCCAAGGCTGAAAGAAGAGTGAAACTTATTTTGCTGTTTTGAGGAATACGTGGCGCCATGGCACTGAAAGTCATTCAGTTGGGGGTTTACAGCTACTTTAATAGTGGAAGGCTGGAAAAGCCATACTTAGTCATGTGACCACCATCAGCGAATGACATCAGATGTTTGACTGCTGTAATTCAGTAAACCAATATTGTATTCTTTCCCCTCCCCCAACAGCCTATCAGATAACTCACCGGCTCAATACAACCAACGCCAACACCGCTACTGTGGACGTTCTAAACCCGAGTGTCCGGCAGTATACCGCCACTGGACTGAGGCCGGAGTCCGTCTACTTGTTCAGGATCACCGCGCAGACTCGTAAAGGATGGGGAGAGGCGGCCGAAGCGCTGGTGGTCACCACGGAGAAGCGAGGTACAGGGCTGCATGTTTTAGATGAGCCCCGTCTTGTTAAATTTGAGTGTATCTAAACCCAATTTCTTTACATTTAAGGAGAGTAGGGAAGGGTTAGAATCCTCATTGTTTTTGACTTTGCTGTCTGGGTCCTGTTGGGGGAATTTAGCATCACTTCCTGTACTGGAGACACACAACAGGAAGGGAGAAGAAATCTCTCTAAAGTCAGGGGACATCCCATCTAAGACCGGTGTCCCCAATGGAAGATTTCCGTCTCGCCTCCTGTTCCGGTAACATTTTGGATTTCCCATCACTCCCTCTCTTGGGGACACCAGAAGAGCTGATTGTTGTATGCTTCTTCAGCCTGCTTGGTTATTGGCCCTCTGGGCACTGTGTGCATTCTTTTGACCCATGAATACCTATCATTTTGAACGTTTCTTCTTTCCACACGTGTGGGAGCCGCTGCTGACCTACTTCTGCTTCCTTTTTGTGGCCAGACCCTCCAATTACTTCAGAGATCCATCAGGGTACGGGGGACACCATCAGGGTACGGGGGACACCATCAGTTTCACGGAACTGAGAATTCTCATTCAGGTATCTCCCCACTGGGAGAGATTGCTCATCAAATATAAGAAGCCAACATGTGATTTTAGTATCTCCAGCAATCACATAATGTTGGATTCATCTTCCTGGAAACCATATTTATATCTGTATTGCAGAGCGTCCTCAGCCACCCAGCAAGCCTGGGGTTGTACAGGAAGACGTGAAGTCACGGACTGTCCTCCTGACGTGGGAACCCGGAAGTGATGGCCTGTCTCCCGTCCGTTACTACACCGTCCAGACCCGAGAATTGCCCAAGGGGCGTTGGGTTGTCCACTCCTCCTCCATCAGTCACAATGCCACCTCGGCTGTCGTGGATAGGTGAGCGTTCATTGTGAAAGATCAGAGACCTGTCTGTGGTCTGTAAAAAAGAGCCGCCACTCACTACGATGGTCTCCTTTACAGGCTGAAACCTTTCACATCCTACAAGTTCAGAGTGAAAGCCACCAATGACATCGGGGACAGCGAATATAGCGAAGAATCGGAATCCCTTACAACTCTGCAGGCTGGTGAGTCACATGACCTTAATATATGTATGTTGGTTTACTTTTTTTGCAGGTAACATAAATACAACCTGCTTACCTTCTGAGCTCTTCTTGTTAAAGGGTCTGTCATCTTAAGTAAGAATCGGTGAAATCGTGTTTTTTTTTAATGCAATTAACTTTCTGCATATATTGTACAAATTTTGGCAAAATTTTCACATTTTGGCAAATGCCAAAGAGGCAGTGGGGAAGACAATAAGGTGGTCTCCAGTTTGTTGCTGAATGCGGATAAGCCCTTGAGAGAATAAAATAATACAATGTAATTGCAGTAAACATAAGACTAGATAGGAAGACATCACCCCCATCTCACCCCCAACAAACTCTTAGTATTCTGACTCTGATTGTTGTATTAGCAATCTATCCCTTACTGAGACCTCTATGCCTGGCTTGTGTAAGTAGATACAATCACTGCGGATAATCCTTATCAGATAGCGGAACTCGCCAAATACCTTTTCATCCACGAGGTGCTTTATTGCATGCAGCAGGTTACAGTAGACAACGGGATACAGCAGATGAATGAACAGATGGTATTGGAAGGTCAGAGATGGTAATGTTTCCAAGTAAGCATATACATGTGGCAATATTACAGTCAGCCATAACACCAGAAACAACTACCTCATGCAGAAATGGAAATACATCATAAATGGGAGGGAACACGGATAACGTGGTGCACTAACCAAAATGACCACAAGATGGCAGTATAATAACCAGCTACTCATGCCAATGAGCAAATGCCTTAAGGAAATTTAGCTATATCAATTTACAATTGTATGAACATTAACTATGCACATTTTCCCATGTTTTATCCTTTAAAAGGAGCCTGTAAATACAGAAAAGTACCCTTTTGATCTGGCAGCATGTTTGTGGCCTGGGTGGTGTCAGCCCTGCCCATTGGTTTTATAATGGCAGAGAAATACCTGTTCATTTGTCAGCATGTGTGTGTGTGTGTGTGTGTGATGTGAGTGGTATCAGCCTTGCCCATTAAACTTCTCCCGCACTCCAAGTGCACTCTTATACACTGCACTGGGACTTATCGACTTGTAGTCCAAGATAAAAACTGGGAGCACACAGGGCAGCTCTAATTTTCTGGCAGGATCAGCAGGTATTTTTTTTTAACTGATCAAACAGATATAACAAATGGCTGTTAGTGCTTGGGGCATTACAGGGTTAGGGACAGGGGCATCCGGATCCTTTGTGCTGCCTGAGGCCAGGTGGAGGGGCTCGGGAAGGATGGGAGAATTTCTGGTGGTTCACTCACTCAAGCAGGAGGGTGGGGGAGATGCTGGTCGGGGAGTGATGTCTCTGCCCAGGCATGCAGTAACAAAGGTGCCGCTCTGACCAACCCAGAAAAGAGGTGTATCAATGTGACTGGATGCTGCAGTGTAATTGTACAGGTGCCATGATATGCAGTGTGGTGGGAAATTTTACAAACTGGCCTCCCTAATTAACCTTCTACTATCAACATGAAATGGTGACAAGAGAAGAACACGAGCCCCAAGAAGATGTAGAAGATATCCAGCTGTGGGGTCAGTGGGGGTGATGGAGCAGTTGCGGTGAAGGGAAAAATGCTCTGATGTAACGGGTATTGCTGAATCTCTGCTTAATTCTTCACATTACTGGTTTGTCGGTAATCCTAGGCAGGACCTCTTTTGGAGGGATGAGGTAAATAGAAAAGGTGGTAGTATCTGTCAGATGACCTTGTTGTGGAGAGTGTGATTGTGCTGGAATTACATATGGATATGCATACCGCTAATAAACTACCGGCGCATGTTACAGCCCCCCAAGTATTAATGTGGAAGTAGGAACTCTGCTCCTTCCACAGATCGAATGTTGGGCTGGTAAAGGGGCTGTAATGGGAGGTGTTAACTACCTCGAAATGCTTCCAAATCTTATACCAATTGTGTTTTATATATAGACAGATTAGAAATATAAAGAGACAATGTTACAGTACTAAATACAATAAAGAAATCACTTAATCCGTATACAATATAGAAGCCGTAAGGTGGTATGATAAGAAATAATGTCAATATATGTCTGTGAAGGTTCTCATTCATCCCGGTCATGGTATACAATATATTTTCCCAAGCTTATACCCAAAAAAAATAAAAGTGCGAAATGTAGGTGTCCATATTTCCAGCTCAAAGAAGCAGATCACCAGCACTCAATAGTAAAGCTGAATATGTCCTTTACGCCATGTAACGTCAGCTTTTTGGATCACTGTGACGTCTTTGTCCAATAAAAAGGGCATGTTCAGCTTTACTATTGAGTGCTGGTGATCTGCTTCTTTGGTCTGTGTTTGCACGGCGCCATCCGTGGTTATCACTGCGAGCACCATTTTTATTTATTGGCCGGGACTGCTGCGAGGTGTGCGGAGGGCTCCTCCATCGACCTACATATTTCCAGCTCCTCATCGTCCTACAAAGTTCTCATTTAGTATAACACGTGAATGAACACATCCAAAGATGCCGATTCCTGGGGGTAGATTGAGGTACTAAAATAAATGATTACAAATAACTCCAAAAAAATAGTCAGATTCTCCGGCCTCCGGGTCAGAAATCACTATAGGACAGCGCAACTTTCTCCGTGGATCGATCGATCCAGCTCAGAATCGTTACCATCGCTCATTGTACACTCATTAGGACAGACAGAGGAATACCCAACGTTGTGTAGCCGATCGTGTATTCCGTGCAAGTTAAAAACACTCAAAGCACCAACAGCGTAACCCCCCCGATGATGCTCCTATACACACTCCCGGCCCGCGTGTCACCGCTATCATCACGTGGCCTCCACATACTGCATGTTTCGTACAAAGCAGACCTCTAAGTACCAGTCCTGTTTGCAGGTGACACCACTATGTAGAGGAATAAAGTCCATACACGATGTCTCTGACTTACAAGATGACCTGAATGCTGTCTGATTGGGCAACAACATGGGCAATACATCAACCTAGATGTTAATAAACGGGGATTCCGGATTGGTGGCTCCTAAGGTTTTGATGCATATCCTGCGTGTTCCAGATTTAGGCCCGGTTCACACCTGAACGTTTTGTAGCGCGTTCAACGCTCGACGAACGCTCTACAAAACGCTCAAACATCTAAATCCCATTGTATTCAATGGGTCTGGTTCACACCTTGCTGTATTTCCGCCCGTCCCAAACGCGCTACAAAACGGCCTACGCCCAAAGAAGTACATGTTCTTCTTTGGGGCGTTTTGGTCTCGCGTTTCCATTGGGATACAGCCAAGTAGCCCTCGGAAACGGGCGTTATTCAATACGCCTAGGTGTGAACCCAGACTTACAGCTCCTGCAAATTTATGTGCAGATTCACCTGGGAGAATTTTCCTTAAATTGTGATGCACATTGTGACCTTTGAACTAGGATCATTGCCTTTTCTTTTAGGGTTTTTTTTGTATTATTATATATTGTATTTCATTTTATTGTTGATTTGAGGTCAGCGGTCACTTTTAGCTGCGTTCCCGTTGTACTTTGGGGGTTTTTTTCTTTTATTTATTTTGGGGGTATATTGTTTTTGGTTTTTTTATTGAATCTTTTTTTCTTATAAACCCTTTTGTTTCTTGGGTGGCAGTTCAGGGTTTTTGCTTATTTTGTGTTAGGGCAATTTTTTAGGTCTGGAGTACAAAAAGTGAGTCGTTCAATTGTTACTGATCATCTGTTCTTCACGCCGCTGAATGTCTGCAAGAAAAGAAAACATTTAGTGTACAGTTACACCTCAACCACAATGCATTATATCACCCCCATCCCTATACAAAGGAAGTTAAGCATACACAAGTTAGGCCTATTACCTCTAATTAAACTGTCCAGCTGCTGTGTCGTCTGCCATCTTTGAATTCCTTATGAGAGTGCGATAGAACTCAGAAATCAAGTTGCCACTCACCTTTAACACTCTGAGGCTCATCATTTGCTTGGGGGGGGGGCCCATCTGTTCTACATCTGTGTGACCAAAAAGATACTTACTCCTCGCCCCAACCTTCACCAAGTTGCTCCATATTGCCATCTGAATGTTTATGTGAGAACCGATGGATATCTTACATGGTGGTGAATTAACTTAAATCCACAAATCATTTTGTTTTATTGGGGGGTACACAGCGACCCCACAGGTGGAGAACCACTGGCGTACGCCGTCAGAATAAAAAAAAAAAACACTATAGGAATGCATAGCTAGATTCCTATTGTTCCTATTGGCTATTTCACTTTGCAACAGCCAATAGCAAACTAGCTTTTGCACCCGCCCTCTGCTGCTGTCAATCACTAGAAGAGGACCTGATGGAGAACTTCAGGTCCCCCTCTGCTGATTGGCAGCAGCAGAGGGTGGGTGCAATAGCTAGTTTGCTATTGGCTTTTGCAAAGTGAAATAGCCAATAGGAATCTAGCTATGAATTCATATGGTGGGGAAAAAAACGATCGCAGTGAAAGGTTTACTCTGCTCTATTGACACCCGAGGGGGGGATGCAGACACATCTGAGGACTGAAAGGTATGGGGTAGGGGGTGCAGACACCTTTAAGAACAGGTGAGCTGCAATATACTCCGACTGCAGTGTACTATATTTACATATACTCTAAATTTTTGAGCTGCAGTGTATGTACAGTCCTCAGATTCTTCTACCCTCACTGATTGTTGGAACGATTACCCAATCAGGTTCACAGCTCAATAAAGGCAGAGTTGCTCTTAAATCTTACGCAGGTATCTTGGAACCACCAGTCCCCCCTCTATACATAGAAGGCAGCATGGAGGGGGCTCGGTGAAGGGGCTGGTTTTCACCCAGCACACCATCATGTTGAAAAAGCAAAATATTTTATTGCCAATAGCTGTATCTCGTCGGCAAGGGCTTTCATCAGACTTAGAGACCCTGCGAGGCTCCAAAAGCACTTGCCGACGAGATACAGCTATTGGAGAAAATATTGACAATAAAATATTTTGCTTTTTCAACATGAGATATTTTTCTATTGTTCATGTGTGGCGGTGCCATCCGCAGTCATTTCGAGCACCCATCTTCATCAAGTGGAAATTCCTGGTAAGGAGTGCGGTATGGTTCCTGTGTCTGGTTTTCACCCAGGTCGTATAAAGGAGATCTGCCTGTCCTCATAATCCAGATAGACCGTCTCGTGGAATATTGCTTATCCCACCGCCACAAGCACAATCTGCACGAACACCAAGAGCCGACGTTTTCTCCAAGGATGGAGTGGTCTCCTCTCTGCTCTATACTGGGGTAACACACCCCAATCCCCCAGCTTCCTGATCTACTGGTCTCCACAACCTAGTAATGGCACCCCCCGAGGAGAAGCTTCTCCTACTCATCACCTGATACTTCTCGAATCTTTCTGGATTCGTGGATGACTTTTCGTCTATATGTGCCCAACACACCGTTCTTAACATACTCGGGACCCTGCAAACCTAATGCTGGATCTAAACACAGCTACCCACAGCCTCAAAATTTAACGTATAACACAAAATATTTGCTCATTTCATGACATATCAAAAACCTGTGTACGTGTCTGAGAAGGCCAGGTCTCCTACAGCTTCAATCTTTGTATCATCTCTGTCCCCAGCTTCAGATAAGTCTCCTCTATCTTACAATATCGGAACTCAGACAGTCAGTGGGTCCATCATATTAAGTGACTCCACCTGGTGTCCTCCATGTTTTCCATCCAGCCTGCAGGACACACAGATACAGGTAGCGTCCTCGGTATGACCATGGTCCAGGATCTTCTTCTGGAACATTTTCTATCTCTTACATACCTGGTTGGTGGAATCAAAGCAAGTTGTATTGTTCTATTACATTTCCTCAGATGGATATCACACATGGAGGTCTCATACTGTAGACAGGACTTTGTGGCAGGGACAGGAGATTTGCAGTAAGTACAGTAGATCCCAGTCTCCTCCCGAGCTGACAGCATATCTCGATAAGCCTTTGCTATCTTAAGGAACCCCAGGTTCCTCTTCAGTTCGGGCCTCGTCTTATAAATCTGCTTACAATCAGGGCATTCGGAGCCCCCCTTTTCCCTGGTGGTCCCATGGCTGAGTGATACAGTTCTGGCAGAAGCTGGGTCCACATGGCAGGGTGACTGGATCATGATAAATGTCTATGCAGCTCAGAGCTCAAATCAGCAGATGACATTGGTAAAACCCGGGAAGAAAACAAAAAAAGTGAATCGTAAAATCACAACACTTATAGGTGCACAAGGGTGCTTGTGGTCCTCCCCCGAAGATGAAGGGCCATGAAATCCACCTAGCCAAAGCCAGGAAGACCCCAATCCTCAGGGACCTACCAAAGCAGGCCCCACACATATTGGGTAGGTTCTCTCCCAAAGATAGACGCATGGGTGGAGGGAGATAATGAAAAAAACTCATAGTGACCACATAAACCTGCCCCCAATTATGAGAACCCAAAGGTACCCACACCTTCTGTTGTCTGTGGGGTCAAAATGTGCTTACTCATGCATAAAACCAGTGCTTGAAATAAATAACATGGAAGTGTAAAACCCTTGCAGCTACAAAATACTGCACAGGAAAAGAGTGTTTAAGATGTCATGACCTAATCACAGGAAATCATAAGGCAGGATATCACTCTTGGCTGACTATCTACCCCCAGGGGGGCAAAGCACCACAAGCCTCTGTACTTCCTACTCTCTAGCCAAGAGTGGGACCATTATTATTATTACATAGTATTTATATAGCGCCAACAGTTTGCGCAGCGCTTTACAATATAAGGCAGACATTACAATACAAGACAGGATGGTAAGGAGGGCCCTGAGGGCTTACAATCTGAAAGAGGAGGGGGAAATGATACATGAGGAGAGAGCTGTGTAGGGATGAATTGTTTGAAAACATGATGGTTGAGTGCTTAGGTTAAGGTGGGATTGGCTTCCCTGAAGAGATATCTTTAGGGAGCACCTAAAGACAGTCAAGGTGGGAGAGCAGAGTGGAAACTTAGAGTACTATTTTGAGACTCCCTAGTCACCTACTCCTTTGCAGGTTTTTGCCGAGAGTGAGTCTTTCACACTCTTTTTCACCTTACGGTGACTATTTTCCCTGCAGTGCTGCATTAGGCTAATTTGCATAAATCCTGCATGACCCATTTTTCCACTTAGGGAGACTGTTTTACGGCCGTGATTTGAATATTCGTTGCATGAACCAATACATATGCAGTAACTACTCCTGAAACACTCTGCTCTGCTGGAGGACTCTGCTCCTTCCTCCTTGGGGTCTCTGACTTCTGATCAGCATGTTTTATTGATCTGGGATCCCCTTAAGATGAATGGCTGTCAGCGTGTCTCCTGTGTGTTGCATGTGTCTTTGGCCATGCCATGTTTCAGATTCTCAGATAGACATCGGTGGCAATTGGGAATATATCTTATATAAAGAATATCACTGCGGGGTAGATTTTGCTTCTTCCACCTCTACATACCCCGTGTCATTGGGATGGGGGAGTGTTATGAAGGATGCACCGACATATTGCTGGGATGATTGGTTCATATCCTTAGTACATTAGAATGAGTTGTGTCGGCGCAAAATTCTGCACACAATGGGAAAATCGAAGTAATGATTTAGAGATTTTGCCATAAATTCAACTTGTAACATTGTATCCTCTGCGTCAACATTGTATCAATATCATTTAAACATCGTAACACAACACACTACTGTACAGCCAGACATCTCCACCGGCCTGGCTGAGGAGCTTGTGTAGGTGCAGCCAGTCCTTAAAGGGAATCCGTCCATAAGGAAAGAGGCCGCAGCAGTTCACTCCTGTGGCGGCGGCCATGCTGGATAAATCGTCCGCTCGCCGTTTCACTCTTTCCCTTCGCCAGGAGAGTGACACATACACTTCAAATACTTCAGCTGTAGTCAAGTCATCACTGGCATACACTGAATTCCTTACCTGTATTGTTCTTTATAAGAGAGGGAACCTATAGGGAATGCTCATGCTTTGTTGCAGTGCTGAACAAAATAAAAAAAAATGACTCAGCTCCTGACAACTAGTGACATCACAGGTTGCCATGAGCTGCGCGGGATGCCGGCCAGAGCGTCCCAGAGCAGAGCTGGATGTGGAGATGTGCATGCCCCTTTCACATCTTCCTGCTTGACTTTTAGCAACCTGGGACACCCTGGCAGGAAAGGGGGTGGCAGGCACACTGCAAACATTGTGCCGCAGAGCGGCCATGCTGCTCTACCTGCTGCCCCATGTGACCCTAAGGGCCCGTTCACCCCAGACAAAGTTCATTCCGGCCCGATTCTGGAAGCACAATTTATTCGGACTGGACCGCAGGCATTGATGTGCCTTGCATTCGCGTGCGGCTGATCGCATTGCGACCGGAGGGCGTGGCTACGGTGCCATTGAGGTCAATGCACCGCCACGCCCCCACCCACCCCACAACAAACTGAGCCAGCCGCAATACGAACTAGTGCGTTCCGGCCAGAATCGGGCTGAATTGCACTGTGTCTGGTGTGAACGGGCCCTAAGAGATGCCATCTACAGCAACAGTCTCCGGCTGCCTCATAGGGATGGCCATGGTTAGGAATAACATATACTGTAATGGCTACTTTTCTCTCCTGAGATACTCAATGATAGCAGACATGCGACAGTACTTGGGCCTGAGCAGCCAATCGCCTGACCCAAATGCTGTCACATGGGAAAGAACATTGACATCATCCACTCAGGTAACCGCCTACACGATCCAACAGCAGTTCTTACCCAGGATGGACTCCCGCAGAGGGGAGGCGATATGGGAGCGCGCCATTGGGCAAATATAAAGTGTTTGAAGATCTCCTTAACTGATCTGACTACAATAATAAACTGAAATGTGATTGGTTGCCATAGGCCGGCCCTTTACAGGTCACCATTGCTCATTGTACGGTCTTACGCTGCATGTTTAATTCTATAACTATGTATTTTTTATTATACACAGCTCCCGACGACTCTCCGTTCGTTATTTCGGTGACGCCGCACACGACAACCTCGGTGTTAATTCGCTGGCAGGTAAGGAATATCTCGGAAACGTCTTTTGTATTTTCCTGCACCAAGAACGGGAAATGGAGATGAGCATTCGTTTGTCTTGCCAGCCGCCAGCAGAAGACAAGATCAACGGAATCCTTCTGGGGTTTCGGATCCGCTACCGCGAACTGGTCTACGACGGGATGAGAAGTTTCACTGTGCACAACATCAAGAACCCGGACACCAAATGGGCCGAGCTGACCTGTAAGTTACATCGACATCAGCCACAGTGTGTATGCATAGGGCACCGGGGCCTACAGGACAAAGGGGGCCACCCATAGAGATGACTGGCGCCAGATGTACCATTTCTAGGGACCAACACAGGACCATTTGTTCTAACCTTCCCCATAAGCTACACTCTTGGTGTGGAGAATGGTGTCCACGTGATGCTTTTGATCCTTCACCCCCAACTGCTGAAGGCTCTAGTTACTAATAAACAGCCAACTTACGGCAAGCGGGCGACATTCAGGCTAATTCTGTGTTCTTGGGGTTGATAGTTTATGATTGGTCAATGCCATTTTGGGATTGTATCATCTTTGGTGGTTCAACATGGGTAAAGCTAAGCATGGATGAGCACATCTGGCTATACTTTTGTTGGCCTTCTAAAGCGAGGAGAAGTTTTCCCGTGTGTAAGCTCCTCTGGCCAAGACTAAGGACTCTCCCCACCCCCGCTGACAGTGCTGGTTACTGGCTATGGGTCATCCAGGCACCCTGCACTATATCATGGGAGTGCAGGGAGGGAGTCATATCCTCGGCACACTTGGACGTACTGGGTATGCCATTTTGCTCCCAGTGGCCAAGTAGAACAGTAGGGTAGCCAAGGGAAGGCAAGGATAAGCAGCTGTGATTGGAGGATAAGTGAGCCTGTTGCTTTTCCCTTTATGCTGTAATGTCACAGTACTGTATAGTATAGAACTCTCTTATCTTTTCCATTCATTATGCCTCCGCTGCCTATGTGTAATAAGCATTGGCCAACTGCTGGCTCCTACTGTATGTAAAGTCCAGTTGAATTCTTACACCTTTTCCCACTATTTATAGCCATTTAGCTCCACCCATACTTTATGGCTCGTGGCTGATTTTGCTAGGAACTGCCTTAAAATATCTTTTTCTCTAAGTGAAATTGCTGCTTCCTGCCCTCACACTGCAGTGGTCTCTGTTGGCATAGCTAAATAATAGCCACACCCCTCAACACAAGTGTACCCGCACAGACTTTTATTGCAGAGAAGGGGAGGGGGGCCTATCATAGTTGGTCTGTTACTGAACTCTGATTACGGAGTGCACTGGATTACCGGGAGCACTCTGGTTCGTATCAGACTTCACATTCATATTTAGACTCCCCGCACAAGTGCTGTATCAGGATAGTGGCGCCAGGACCATAAAATGGAAGTTGGCAGTTCTGCTTTTCTATTTCTGTGACTTCAGTCAGGCTTTAACTCTGACCCTAGGCCAGAAAGTAGAACTCTGGCAGAACTCCTTACCATGGCACACTGAACATTTTATGATAATGCAATGTTACCCTATACCAGTGGTGGCGAACCTTGGCACTCCAGGTGTTTTGGAACTACAAGTCCCATGAGGCATTGCAAGGCTCTGACAGCCATAACTCCCAGAGGCAGATGCATGTTGGGATTTGTAGTTTTGGCACAGCTGGAGTGCCAAGGTTCGCCACCACTGCCCTATACTGTCAGACTGACATACTGTATGTAGCCTCATCCAATTAATGAACTGCTGCGCACCCAAGCACGTAGGGGCCGATTGCCCTTGCAGAGCCTGTTGAAGGATAACGGAACAAGATAAATGAGACACAGCAGAGTTCCCCTTTACCTCATTTGACCTCACAAGACCGCGGCCCTCCTGTGGTTCGGTAAACGCGCTAAGCCTCCCGAGTGCAGGCGTGTGGCAGAAGATTGTGTCTCAGGCAGCTTCACACGAGCTCTTCTCACCTCTGACGAAGCCCTGAGATGTGTGAAGAGAGTCTTTATTAATTAACAGCACGTTCACAGTTTATGGCGTGAGAGAGGTAACTGCAGGCGCATTCGCATCCCAGCGCTAATCACTGCAGTTTCCCCGACGACCGACCTGCCATTTTGTGTTATGAAATAAAGGAAAATGGGTGTTTATAATATTTTGCTGTCGGCAGATTAAAGGGGTCGACCCGCTGAAGCAAACATACACGCTACTTTCGCTGCAGAAGATATTTTCCGATTGGAAATGATTTTTGCGCTTCAAGATTTCCTCGCACGGATCAGCCGAGTTTACCGCTCATTTCATGTTATAGATTTTTGTGGTTTTCTCTAAAATTTTTGATGCTTAAAGAGCCCATTGGGGGTAAAAGCTTCCTCCAGACTCCTCCGCTGCAAGCTCGGCGTCAGATAGTGTTGGAGCATATACGGCGGCAATGATGTCACTCCTCCGTCACGTGACAATACTCGGGCCAACCTGTTAGCGGAGGCCTCAGCATTGTATGGCCCTCGTGCCGTATCCGGCCCTTTGTCTGTTCCTGTCGGGGCATGGACTGATCGCCAACCTGCACTCGGTTATGGCTGACTGACAGCGGATGCGTCGGCATCCACTGCAAGCCACAGCCCAGTGTAGGTTGGTGATCCATCCATGTGCAGACCGTCTTCCTCTTTAGTCGTTGGTTGCTAGGACCGCTGGCATCCTAGCAACCATTGACGGCAGGGGTCCTCCTCGTCTGCAGTCATTGGTTGCTAGGACTGCTGGGCGGTCTTAACCAGCGACAAATATTTTCCCACCCTCAGCATTACAGGAGGACATCCATAATGCTGGGGTGTCTGTCCTTTCCTGCAGCTCCACCTCCGGGCTCCCGCCTGTGGCCTGTCAAGAAAAAAAAATAACCAGGTATGTGCCACATACTATGAGGGGACAATAAGGCCCCCGTTCACACCTACGCCATGCGCAAATGCGGCGTGTGCGTTGTGTTGCATGCACTATTTATTTATTTTTTTACCGCAGTGCGCGGTATTGCAGTACTGTACATTGCAGTTGATCACATTATGGCCAGGAGGTGCGTGCGGGTTGCAGTTCAAATGAATGGCGGCGCAACGCACCTACCGCACTCACCTACATACGGTAAGTGCGTTGTGCGGTACCGTACGTTAATCATATGAAAAACTGGGACCGTAGTGGAGGGCCAAACCAATAGGCCCCATTGGTTCAGTCCTCCACAACAGTCCCAATTTCTCATGTGACCCCTTGGGAAAATGAATTGCCCACCTTTGTATTAGCCACTGGGCCGGCACATTGCAGTGGAGGTCACACACTCACCCGTACCGGGGCATTTTATGGCGGCTGTGACGGAGGAAGGAGAGGCGGGGGGAGCACCGTGCAGGTGAATTTAAGTGGGTTGGTGGATGGCTTTAAAGAGAACCTCTTTGACATGAATACATTGGAATCATTCAAAAGGCAGAAGTCTCGCCACTTATCCCGAACTGTGAGGCTCCTAAAGTTTCCCAAATAAAAAATAGGAGAATGTCGGATATAAAATCACCCTTCTTGGAGATAAATACTGATACAGAATACAAGTTTTCATTGGTTAGAACCCAACTCCAAAAAAAAAAATAGTTTTGGATAGTGCGGGGAAAGAGTTAAAATGTGTTTCAGTTTTATCTGCGTCTGCGACGCCATTAGGGAGATTTTACCCTCGCTTCCCCACAGCTGTGCCACCCATGCGAGCAATGGGGGAAGCGCCATGTCACAGGGGTCAGGAAGGGATGGACAACAATAAAAAAAACATTTTGGAGATATTCCTTACCTGCCAGAATTAAATAAAGTATATTGGATGACGTTAGGCCTTAAAAAAAAGAACTCTAAGAGTGCAAATTAAAGTGCTGCAGGGGACAATGTATCACGGTAATGTGCACTTACCTCCGAGTCAATAGACCGAGAGCTCTGGAAACTCGGTTCTCACTTCCGCCCACCTCGCGCCATTTCCTTCGGGTCCCGGAGCTGCGGTTGACACGGGCCCCTTGAAGACCACAGGGGTGACTACTTCCACTCCAACGTTCAAGAGCGGCAGTCAGAGCTGTGTTTTCCGACATCTCGGTCTAGTGACGGGCGATTTCAGAGGTAAGTGTCCGTTGCATTGTTTCACTTACCCCCTGCAGTGCGTTTATAACGGCCGTTCCTCACCTCTGTGATAACTGTGCGCTTCGACACATTTGGTGAGGCAATTGTCAGTAAAATAATGAAGGCAGTTAAAATACACTTTAAGTGCAGCTTGTTGAATTGGCCCTAAGGCTGCACGTGTGTGCGACTGAAAAACTGCAACCGGTGTCACGACATTCCAGCAATCACAGCGAAATGTGCAGCACAGAACCATAGGGGGGCCTGAACGCAGCTTTATTGTTAACCGTATCGTCCCCAGGGCTCCTGTTCACCATCAGCAGTTTTGCTTAACGTACTGACGTCTATGCTGGGATGTTTGTTATGATCATTTAAAGGGCACGACTGTACAGGACACTTAAAAGGAGAACTATGAGGTCAGTGTTTTTCCCCATAGTTCTCCTTAGGGTAACGGGAGGACACAAACTAGCGTCCTCCCGTTACCCTAAGCTCAGTATACCGCGAGCTAGAGCTCGCGGTATCCTGAGACGCCGCAGCCGGAGCGGATCCCGACATCGATGTCGAGATCTGCCCAGCTGCGTGAGTGACAGCTGGCTCTGCCTATCTAGAGGCAGAGCCAGCTGTACCCGCCCCCTCCCCCGTCCTTTCTGCCAGTCAGCGCTGGTGGATCGGAGCGGGGAGGAGGGAATCCAGCCCCTTCCCTGTCACGGCAGAGAGCCGTGACAGGATCGAGAGGTGAGCGAACGCCGGGATCTGTTCGCTCACCTCCCGATCTACTGAGCCGACCTGTGACAGTCTCATTGTCACAGGTCGGCTAGAACTATGAGGTGAGTGTAAATCACTCATCTCATAGTTCTCCTTTAAGGTTTTCGAAAACACAAGGAGGGGAATTTATCAAAACTGGAGCAGAAAAAAATCTGGAGCAGTTGCCATGGCAACCAATCAGCTTCTCTCTTCAGTTTGTTCAGTTAAGATTTGAAAAGGAAAGAGAGAAGCTGATTGGCTGCCGTGGGCAACTGCTCCAGATTCTTCTGCTCCAGTTTTGATAAATTCCCCTCAAAATCTTTCTACGGAGCAATCTTACCGTAAACAAGTCAATGGCATGAGCCTTATATCTGGGGAACAGTAGTAATTGGTCAAGTAAATACATGTGGCCAGGGCTAGATTTACTCTCTCTGCTGCCCTAAGGCCAGGTTCCTCAATGCACCCCCCCCCCACCCGCCA
>NW_017307534.1:135028-136936 GCF_000935625.1 Nanorana parkeri | reverse complement strand
GCCCCCCCCCCCCACCCGCCAAACCCACCCCATGGAGAATGGCAGACCTGCAGGCTGCATACAAGTGATCTCGGTGACATCACCGGGATCACTTGTATAAAACAAGCGGCGGCTTCCCCGCTGTACATTTAGCTCTGCTTGCCCAAAGCCGGGCTAAATCTAGAAAATAACTACCCGCCCCGCACCCGGAACTGGATGTCCCGGGCCTCAGGAGATAGGAAATCCACACCCCTGCTGCCCCTCTACTCCCTGCTGCCCCAAGGCCGGGCCTTGGATGGCCTTGTGGGAAATCCGGCCCTGCATGTCACACTTTACATTCTTCCCCTGAAATCATCCAGTATGGGGGTGTCTGTGCTGGTTGGGGGCACTCTTTAGATAAATGATCGTTTCCCAATTGGACTGTTGGTGGTGGGGTCAAGTAACAATCATATCATGTCTATTTGCCCTAGACCCAGTCATAGGTGGCCTTTTCACCGATACAATATATAGGCAAAAGTCTATGGACTCCTAAGCATCACACCTATGTGAGCTTGTTGGACATCATATTCCAAAACCATGGCCATTAATAGGGAGTTACACTCTAACCTTTGCAACTATAAAAGTCTCCACTCTTCTGAGAAGACGTTTCACAAGAGTTTGGAGAGTGTCTGTGGGAATTTGTGTCCATTTGTGAGGTCAGGTACTGATGTTGGATGAGAAGATCTGGTTAACATTCCAATTTATCCAAAAGGTGTTCAGTAGGGTTGAGGTCAGAACTCTGTGCAGGACACTCATGTTCCTTCACACCATGTCTTTATGGAGCTGGCTTTGTACATAGGGAAACATCATGGTGGAAGAGAAAAGGGTCTTCAACAAACTGTGACCACAAGGTTAGAAGAGCACAATTGTCAGTAATTGGATATGCAGATCCAATAATCATAGTCAAACAAAGCATTAGGTCAGGGCAGGCAGCAAAGGCTCAAACTCGATAAACGCCGCAAAGGTCCGGTAACGGACTCACACAGCTAGCACTCGGCCCAAACTGTAGATATAGCTCTGGTACAACTGAGCACACTCAGTCTCTGAGAACCTTGCAGCTTTATAGTGATCAAACAGGAAGTGATGTCAGGAGGTGTGGCAGAAGGGATGCAATCCTTGTCTATAACAGGAAGCACTCCAGGGCTGCCATTTTGATGTAAGGATGCCATTAAACATGTGCAAGAGCCCTCACTGGTTTCATGCGGTGAAGTTATAGGACACAAGATAACTGGCAAGAGTACCAATTACTGACATAGTGCAAGGATCCCCGTGATTGTTACAGGTAAGTGGAGAATTGTGACAAACCTTCACTGGAGACCCCTAAACTGTTTCATTTGGAGGCTGCCTGTGGGAATTTGTCCCATTGGTGAGATCAGTGTTAGGGATGCACCGATACCACTTTTTTAAGACCGAGTACCGATACTATTGATCAAGTACTCGCAGATACCAATTACCGATACTTTTTCTTAAAGGAACAGGTCACATTTTTTTCTAAAGCAATACAAACTAATGCTTTAAGGTCACTTTCTTAATATTATGATTCATGAGATGACAAGGGAGCATGACGCCGGCTTCCCGGCCAATCAGAATGCCGGGCGCTACGTCATTACACGGCGCCCGGCTTCTGGATTTGCTAGCTTCCTGACCAATCAGGGAAGCCGGGCAGCGCGTCATTGCACGCTACCCGGCTTCCTGATTGGCCGGGAAGTCAGCTCCATGCTCTCTCATCACAAGTGACGAGAGAGCATGGAGCCGTTTCCTGGCCAATCAGGAAACCGGGCAGCGTGTAATGATGCGCTGCCAGGCTTCCCGATACAGGAAGTACTCGTGCTAGGTATCGGAGCATTTGGGCGAGTACGAGTACTCACCCAAATACTCGGTATCGGCACC
>NW_017307534.1:117643-122277 GCF_000935625.1 Nanorana parkeri | reverse complement strand
CACGCTACCCGGCTTCCTGATTGGCCGGGAAGTCAGCTCCATGCTCTCTCATCACAAGTGACGAGAGAGCATGGAGCCGTTTCCTGGCCAATCAGGAAACCGGGCAGCGTGTAATGATGCGCTGCCCGGCTTCCTGATACAGGAAGTACTCGTGCTAGGTATCGGAGCATTTGGGCGAGTACGAGTACTCACCCAAATACTCGGTATCGGCACCGATACCGATACTAGTATCGGTGCATCCCTAATCAGTGTGAACGGCACTTTGGCACAACACCTTTTACTTTTTGCCGCACAACATCTCTTGGGCTAGGCCTTTTGGCTAAGACCAGGGTTAATCTTTATTACCGGGCTGCAAGGCCTAGCCATTGTATTCACTTTGGCACTCTAGATTGTTTTTCTCACTGTGCACCTTTACACTTTTTTTTTTGTGTTTTTCACTCCACAGGATGGACGGTGTGGGTCTTCAGGCCTACCTTGAAGTCTAGGGGGAGGATGTGTGGCCCTCAGGTTCCTTCCTCCCCTGTCATCAGGGTTCTCCCTTTGGGGGAGCACCCAACCGAGTACTCGGTGGTCCGCTTCGGCTGGCCATGAGGAATGGGTCCGCCTGCTTTCGGCTAGGTGGACATGAGTGCCTTGCGCCGTGGGGGTTCAGGGATGGGCCATATCTCTTCGGGAGACGGACCCTTTAGACAGCACCCTGGCTGTGCACTTTTTTGTGTTCACATGCACTTTTTTGGTTCACATTTTGGGTGTTTTGAGCACGCTCCACAGGCTAAAAGAAAAAGAAAATTGGTGAGTTCAGGTACTGATGTCGGATAAGAAGACTTGGCTCACAATCGGCTTTCCAATTCATCCCAAAGTTGTCCTGTAGATCAACTATGGCATTAATTGGAATGCCAAATTTGGAATTGGGTCTTCTGGTCTTGGGGCTCCGCCAGAGGTTTCTAGGGGTTCCTTGAGTAGAGAGCATGGATCTCCTGTCTACCAGTCTTCCACTGCTGGAGGAACCCCAAAATAAGACCTGGCTCCATTTCAGGTCAGGGCTCTGTGCAGGACGCTCGAGTTCCTCCACCAAGCTGGTCACACCATGTCTTTATGGAGCTGGCTTTTTACACAGGGGACAATCATGGTGGAACAGAAACCAAACTGTTACCACAAGGCTGGAAGAGTTCAATTGTCTACAATGTCTTTGTACGCCTGTTTATCAATTGATGGTTGCATGGATACGTGCTTTATGTTATGGTTTTGGAATGGGATGTTCAACAAGCTCATATAGGTGTGATGGTCAGGTGTCCACAAACCTTTGGCCATTCATTGTATATCTAAGCACAGATATGAGACCTCCTGCACTAGATCTGTGAGACTTTGTGAGAAGAAACAATTTTCTCTCTTGGAAAAAAAATTGCATTCGTGAAATACACACTCGAGGCTGCCAGCGAAAATCCAACTGTTCTCCAAAATTGTGCGTGTGTATTGTATATGATCAGATATAGACATACTGTATAGGCAATAGCCAATATTTCCAGCACTCCACATCAATCTTCTGCATGAACAACCTTTCTTAGGAACGTTCCTTCAAATTGCTTGTTTTCTGAGATTGGCCCAATGTTCTCATTACATACCCTAACCTGGCCTAGCAACAGGAAAGGGCGAGATGGCAGTTGAGATGTAAATATAGCCTGAGCATAAGGATCTTATTAAGAGATACCTATGTGCTGTAATGGGATGGAGGGGGGCGCATAGGCTCTATCTGCATACTGCACGTTCCAAGGGTCTGGGGGATCCCTTGACACACACGAGGGATTCCCCTAATGCACTTTCCTGGCATCCTGTGGCCCCTTTACAACCCCCGTTCGGTCACTTTTGTACCGATGACAGGTTCTCTTTATGTATGCTGCTGTGCGTGTGAATAGAGCTGCCTGTGCATCCGCATGTCTTTGTTCTGTGTATACTAACATTGCCTCACTCCTGTCCTCCGTTTGTTCCTCACTCCCTCTCCCACCCCGATCCTTGCTCTACCATTCCGTATAGCGACCTACCTGATCCGGAACCTGAGTGAACCGGCCCTCACCCAGTACGAGCTGGACAGTAAGTGCGCTCACGACTAACTGCATGCTTCTAGACGTAATACTGTAGAGTAAAACAAATCTCCGTTCCTCAGCCGTTCAACCTATTATTTCTGTCCATTCAGACCTGAGATTTAAAACAGCTCTGGCACAGAGTAAAGCCCTGTCTGGCAGGGGAGGAGACCTGATTTTTCTCTGCTGCTGTTCAGTAACACTTACAGGTCTTACCCCTCCCTCAGCCAGTGATTGGACAGTGCAAGGAGCAGCAGCAGACTGATGAGCTCAACTCTGTCACTCTGCTCTCTCTCTAGCTGCATGCTACTAGTTGTAATAATGTAGAATAAAGACGAATCTCATCCCCTTCATGTTAATATGAAAAAGAATACAATGTAATGTTCATTTCAGTTTTGAATGGATACTTGCCGGTTGAATTACCCACTGCAAAGAAAAGCAGCTTGTTCAAGTAAATGTAAAACCAAAACAATTGCCATTTAAAAAAAAAAAATCTTTACCTTTATTCATCCCTTTTCTCATCTCCTGCAGTATCTTTGCACCCACTTCCTGTCTACATGCGATGGCTGCATTGCATTTCTCAGGGTGGGTTTGTGGACCAGCGGTGCAAAGGTTGGAAATAGACTTTAAAGGAGAACTATGAGGGGGAGGTGCTTTTCACTCACCTCATAGTTCTAGCCGACCTGTGACAATGAGACTGTCACAGGTCGGCTCAGTAGATCGGGAGGTGAGCGAACACATACCGGCGTTCGCTCACTTCTCGATCCTGTCACGGCTCTCTGCCGTGACAGGGGGAGGGACTGGATTCCCCCCTCCTCGCTCCGATCCGCCAGCGCTGACTGGCTGATCGGACGGGGGAGGGGGCGGGTACAGCTGCCTCTGCCTCTAGATATGCAGAGCCAGCTGTCACTCACGCAGCTGGGCGGATCTCAACATCGATGTCGGGATCCGCTCCGGCTGCGGCGTCTCAGTATACCGCGAGCTGTAGCTCCCTATATACTGAGCTTAGGGTAACGGGAGGACGCCAGTTTGTGTCCTCCTGTTACCCTAAGGAGAACTATGGGGAAAAGCCCTAACCCCATAGTTCTCCTTTAAGGTATGCTTCTGATCCACAAAATGAAAGCTACCCAGGAGGACTGGGGAATGGTTTACTGTATCACCACTTCCTGCACTTGGGTTCCAAGCTCCGCCCCCCTCAACCCGTCTTTACTGTTGATGAGCGGGGTTGGCTCTTGCTGCTGGAATCATTCCCTCGCTTGCCTCTCTATTGGCTTGCTTCTGGTATCAGAGATGTCAGTGGGTGATTCAAGCCACTAAAATCCTTCCATGACTGAAATAATACTTTTGGGGTGGGCCGGCCCTTCAATTACAACGTTGTGCGCTTTTCTTGATCAAGGCGATAAAGTTTATAAGACGGACCCCAGAACTCCTCTATGTTGGTATAAAAGTTCCTTCCATTGGAGAGCTGGCGAAGGGGGCAAATGGGCAACACCCTCCCCCGGGCTATTTGAGTTTTTACGCATAAACTTTACATGGGACTTTTCAGGTGTCAGCATTGTAGCAGAGTATAACAGAAGGTGTCTTGCTGCACTCCTTACCGGAATTGATGACCCGCATAATGGCAGGCTGCTCGTAGTGACCACGGATGGCGCCGTCATATACATGTCGTTTTTAAAGGATGCCACCAGCACACCCTTGTTGATGCTCGTGACATCCTTTGAAAACAACATGGTAACAGATTCACATCCTTAAAAGTCAAAGTATTGCGTGCAAAACCTGCGCAACGTGTCAAATAAAAACTACAAATCAGTACGTCATTGTTCTTTACATGACATTGTAGGTGACCTCTGTTCCTGAAGAAGCCAAGAGCGAAATGTGTTGACATCTCACCACGATGATATCCATGTAGAATCCTATAACTATATAATGGACCCTGGAATGGTTATTCATATGATCGAAATAACGTATATACTGTGTACATTATCTATATACTACAGGGGTGCCCACAATTTGTGTGTTAAGATCTACTTTTCAAATGACGAGCTACATGAGATCTACCAACGAAAAAAAAACATCTCGCTCTCCCCCCTGGCTGTCTCTCCTCGCTCTCTCTCTCTCTCTCCCCTGGCTCTCTCTCTCTCTCCCCTGGCTCTCTCTCTCTCTCCCCTGGCTCTCTCTCTCTCTCCCCTGGCTCTCTCTCTCTCTCCCCTGGCTCTCTCCCCTGGCTCTCTCCTCGCTCTCTCCCCTGGCTGTCTCTCCTCGCTCTCTCTCTCTCTCTCCCCTGGCTCTCTCTCTCTCTCCCCTGGCTCTCTCCCCTGGCTCTCTCCTCGCTCTCTCCCCTGGCTCTCTCGCTCTCTCTCCCCTGGCTCTTGCTCTCTCCCCTCGCTTTCTCCCCTCGCTCTCTCCCCTCTGCCCTGGCTCCCCCCCCTGGCTCTCTCCTCGCTCTCTCCCCTGGCTCTCTCGCTCTCTCTCCCCTGGCTCTTGCTCTCTCCCCTCGCATTCTCCCCTCGCTCTCTCCCCTCTGTCACTCTCTCCCCTGGCTGTCTCTCCCCTGGC
>NW_017307534.1:115255-116263 GCF_000935625.1 Nanorana parkeri | reverse complement strand
CTCTCCTCGCTCTCTCTCCCCTGGCTGACTCTCCTCGCTCTCTCTCCCCTGGCTGACTCGCCTCGCTCTCTCTCCCCTGGCTGACTCTCCTCGCTCTCTCTCCCCTGGCTGACTCTCCTCGCTCTCTCTCCCCTGGCTGACTCTCCTC
Source organism: Nanorana parkeri (assembly GCF_000935625.1). NCBI lineage: Eukaryota > Metazoa > Chordata > Amphibia > Anura > Dicroglossidae > Nanorana > Nanorana parkeri. The sequence goes on along the minus strand of NW_017307534.1, from coordinate 116,115 downwards.
GCTCTCTCCCCTGGCTGTCTCTCCTCGCTACTGCTAGATCACCATCCACCTAATGGGCACCCCTGATATACTGTGTACATTGTTATCTATATACTGTGACCAGCAGTGGTGGAGCGGATAATTTAACGTTTGACATCCTGATTTCTCATGTTTAATGGACGTGTTGCGCAGGTTTTAGGACTTTACATTCGAATGATGTGAATCTGTCACAATGTTGCAAAGTCCCATATAAAGTGTATAGGTGGATATGAGGGATGTGGTGATCACCCATCAATCTTTGAGCCACAACCAGGCGGATGAAGCCAATGGACTGGGGTTTTGGCAACCTCAGCAGTCTGACTGTTGTGGAACTACAAGTCCCATGAGGCATTGCAAGACTGACGGCCACGGGCATGACTCAGTCATGGGATTTGTAGGTTCACCAGAGCTGGAGTGCTGAGGTTGCCCTCCCCTGCAGTAGACCATCTCGGTTCTACCTCTGGACTAGTCTCTGTGGGGACGAGGCAATGCTGCCATTACTGGGTACCAGTTTAAAGCAAAAAAGGCATAAAACATTTTCTTGCAGGAAAACCCGTACAATGTCTTTGTGTCACCTTCCTCCTCCCGCCATTCTTTCCGTCAGATCTGAACAAGCACAAGCGATACGAGATCAGAATAAGCGTGTACAACGCGGTCGGCGAAGGACCGGCGAGTGTCCCCCAAGAGGTGTTTGTGGGAGAAGCAGGTGAGTTTTATATATATATATATTACATTATAATATTAATGTGCACATGATATATTTCCTGTTGATCCTGCCAGTAGATCTGTCGCTTTTCCACTTCCTGTCACAGGCCAAGCAGGTCCAGCAAAAGTGACGGCTA
>NW_017307534.1:110005-114689 GCF_000935625.1 Nanorana parkeri | reverse complement strand
AAGAGGTGTTTGTGGGAGAAGCAGGTGAGTTTTATATATATATATATTACATTATAATATTAATGTGCACATGATATATTTCCTGTTGATCCTGCCAGTAGATCTGTCGCTTTTCCACTTCCTGTCACAGGCCAAGCAGGTCCAGCAAAAGTGACGGCTACAGCGGTTGGGACAAACCGTATAACACTGACAGGGGAGCTACGATCTTTTTTTTATATGGTTTAAATTTTCTTCCCCCCAAAAAAACCTGTTAATGGAACTGCTTAAAAAGCTGGAGTTAGGCTTTAACCCTATCACTGCCACCAGGGGCGTCCCGAGGTTGGGTGACACCCGGAGCGGTAACTTGGGGGGGACTTTAAAAAAAAATGTAATTCTTTTTTATTTGTAACTTTACATTTTTTGGGGGGGAAACTTTATTGCTATCACATAGGGGGGTTAGAAAACCCCCTTATGTGATAGCAAAATATGTGACAGGTCCTCTTCATGGAGACATCAGGGGTCTCCAAGACATGGGAAGAAGCTGATCAAATACGATCTGCGCGTGATCAGCTTCAGTGGGCTGCAAAGGTGACATTAGGGGATCTAATGTCACCTTAAAGAGAACCTGTCATCACCAGAGTGCTAATACATAGGGGACAATCTCAATACAAATAAGTAAATGAAACATGAGATTGTAGTCCATCCCGGGGGGCGGAGCTTGGAGCGGTGACTACTTTACAACACACACAGGGACCATGGGGAACTTTTTTATTATTTAACGCCTGAGTTTAAATCTCAAAGTCCATCTAAGACTACCTGCACACAGGGTGACCACGCCTGACTGTCCCTTTCACTTCTACAGGAAAAGTAAATGTAAAATATCACCTTTCACCATCTCGGGGAGTCACCAGGCGGCCCAACCAAGTACTGATGGGGGGGGTCATAATAATCCGGCCACTCAGTGTATGTTGTATTGCAGTTGGTAACCTAATAGCTATTATAACATGACCATTGCAGGTATACAGCAAAAAGTTTTCCCGGCGCACTCACCAGCCGACACGCAGAAAAACTTGTCCCACCGCTAAGGTGAAAAACCGAGGTTTAGATACACGTCTTGTGTTTGGCATTGTAGGTATGCGGCCCGGCATTCCATATTGTGTTATACCGCCATGTACATTGTATTCAGTGTATTCAGAACTGATCTTGACTTTACAGCGACAGCTGTCTGGGAACATTCCGGTCACTATGCGGGCCAAGGTAGTACAGTATATAGTAAAAGTACATTGGCCGATAGACAATGTGGAGCCAACTTCTGCGCTGTGCAGCCTTGCTCTTTCCAATCCGTGTTACAAGTCATTTACAATGTATTTATATTGTGTGCACATTCATAGGAACCGTGAACACACGCCGACATTCTTTATGGACAGTGCTGTCATGTGTTGCGCTGTGCCCCGAATGTCCTTGTGTGGGATTGGCATACACCAACAAAACGCACATTGGGTATTGTCATGGCCTTGCGGCACTGGAATTCTGCGTTCGGTTACCAGCAGGGTCAGCGTCTATAACAAAGTGTAGGTCCTTTCCGTGTGCCGCAGCATTCACCCGCTAATTAGATTGTTTGTGATCACATGTCACGACTCTTAAGTTCTACAAACGTATCAAGTTTGTAGTTTAAGTTATACCTTCCATCGGCTGGCTCGAGTTTAAGAAAGATGGAGGCTTTCAGCATCCCTTAGATCCCTTTCTCAGGCATAAAGGAAGGGATCTAAGTGATCCGGTGATCTCAAAGCTTGCGACTTCAGTAACTTGACTTAGCCAATAAAAGGTATAACTTAAACTTCAGACTTTCTAAATTGATTTGATGGCCAACATGGAACAACATGGGGTGGTCAACTTGCCTCTCCAGCTGTGGTGAAACTACAAATCCCATCATGCCTCTGCGAGTCATGCCTGTGGCTTGTCAGTCTGGCAATGCCTCATGGGACTTGTAGTTCAACAACAGCTGGGGTGTGTTGCCTATCCCTGTGGTACAATATTAGAGAGAGAGATAAAGAAACATTTGTCTTGAATTTGCAGGCGAGTTTGCCAGGCAGTCTGACAACCTCGATATTTGCGGTTGCAAAAGTCCCACAGCAGGAGAATTTTAACAGATTATGTAAACTGGCATCCTTAGCATCCCTGTTACTAGTGGTGCTGAAGATTATATACTCGTTATACACACAGCGCCATCTAGTGGCCGAAGGTTACAAACACGGCCTATTCAAGTTGGAGGGGATTATTATTATTATTATACGGGATTTATAGAGCGCCAACAGTCTGCGCGGCGCTTTACAATATAAGGAAGACATTACAATCACAATACAAATCAAGACAAGATGGTAAGGAGGGCCCTGCCCATGAGGGCTTACAATCTAAAAGAGGGGGTGCCAGGTTTTATATGATTGATGTATAACATAGACCTGCCACTAGCAATAAGTTGCAGTTCCTATGGAGAAAAGCAAAACTTGGTAACATTGATGCCAGACGTTCTCTCTGCACAGTCACCCATTGTATTGGCATTGCAGGGACATTAGAATGTAAGCTCCTCGTGGGCGGGGACTGATCGGAATACAATGTTCTTTGTACGTATTGTGGAATATGTTGCTGTTATATACACACAGTAGCTAAATGAGGTTATCTGTTTTGTTCTTCAGTGCCCACAGCTGCACCGCAGAATGTTGCCATACAGACTGTCACAGCGGTACAGCTGGATGTGACATGGGACCCACCTCCTCTGGAATCACAGAATGGAGACATCCAGGGATACAAGGTAATTGTTGTACAGGAAGATGTCCTGGGGTCAACTACACTTGCTAAACAGATAAACACACATGTAGGTTCTTTTTTTTTTCCCACCTACTGAGTGACATAGATCATATACTGTCATGTTTTACTGCAGGAGGATTGGACACAAAATAATTGTGGGTCAGTCCGTTGGGTCACCTGAAAGTTGCAAGAGGCCATGCCTTATTGATGCAGTATGCACTCTCTGCACTTGGAGGATCAGCCTGCTCTCTCCAGCTTTGGGTTTTCCAGAGCAGACTATTCAAGGCATTCCTCTATGGACTTGAAGCACCCTGAATGGTCCTGAGCCCCACCTGAGAGTGTGTTGGAACGGTTTCCCTTTGAGGGGCCTTTATTAAACAGCGGTCTAAACCGGCTGTGGGTCCACCCAGGGGCGTATCTGCCGCGAGGCAAACAAGGTGTTTGCCTGGAGCGGCAGATTCGCTGAGAGCGGCACTGACGGAATGACGCGGACGCCGGTCTGGAGAGTGGACGGCGGGCGGCGTTGATTTACGGTGAGTCAGTCCTGGGGGGTGGCAGATGCTTGCCTTGCCTAGGGCAGCACAAAACTTAAATACACCGCTGGGTCCACCAGTGACCCACCCTAACAAGAAAATTACTAGGTAAAGGAAGGTTCTGCCCTCTGTCCTGTATTGGCTGTGACCTTGATCTGCCAAAGAATAAAAGAACGGGTTAGATACGTTGGATAATTCCCACCTTGAGTAGGTTCAAACTGTTGGACACCATCCAGCAGGTTGTCTCCCTGGATTGTCAGCAGGTGGAGCACCTTAGTCTCCTGCTGCAGGTATCTGTTTGACAGGAACAGAATGTGTCCTGATTATTTTATCGGACCTGAACACCTAGGTATAGATACTGCTTCCTTGGCTGATCTGCAGCCTCTTGAGGAAGGTTCTTTTGATGCCATCCCTTGTTCTGCCCTTAATCAGGTGAATGCTCTTAGCAGCCTTGCCAAGATTCCTGCCCCTGGTTTCATGGCTATTTATGTTTTGCTGGGTCTGGGGAATCAGTAGCTTTTTAAGACCTATAGCTTGAGGTCTCAGACAAGCAGGACAGTTCTTCAGCAGGATCTTGTGGAGTGCCCCAGCGGCACCTATATGAGGGGATATATTCGCTTCATCCTCCGTTTTATCCAGTAGCCACATCTAACCCAACCGGGGCTAATGTCCCTCTTCGATTTCCTGCCTACCCTTGTGGAGGAGCCTCCCATAAACCCTACCCATTCAGTTACATTCATTTTGTGTGATCTAACCCCTGGGTTGTGCATTTCCTAATGCAGAATTTTCTCTGGAACATCTCTCCTATCAGAATTGGATGCCTGGCCAGATAAACTTGTATTGGCAGAGTATTTTGGTTCGCTTGTTCTTAGAAGGTTGGGTGGTTTTCAAGGCTGTGGGGCCTCCTTTTGTAAGCCGGCTGGTGTTTCTAATCTGGACCTGTTTTGTCCTAGCACCCATTTTGGGACCTGTATCCATCTAGAGCAGCGGTTTTCAACCTGTGTAATTTCAGGACCCACATTTGTCCTTGGTCATTAGGTCGCGACCCAAGTCGCACTGCGATGGAACGCACGGCTTTGCGGTACCGCGCCTTCCGGTTCGGGTGATTGAACTGTGTGTGGGAGGTGCGTTTGGGGGGCTATTTGAATGGCAACGCACCTGCACCAGAACGCATAGTAGGTGCGATTTGTGTGGTACAGTGCACAGGACTGTTCGATTAACGCACTGTACTAATGTGAACGGGCCCTCAAACGCACACAGCCACGCACACAGCCACGCACACAGCCACGCGCACAGCCACGCACACAGCCACGCACACAGCCACGCACACAGCCACGCACACAGCCACGCACACAGCCACGCACACA
>NW_017307534.1:107524-109849 GCF_000935625.1 Nanorana parkeri | reverse complement strand
CACACACACACACACATAACCACACACACATAACCACACACACACAACCACACACACAAAACCACAGACACAGCCTCACACACACATAACCACAGACACAGTCTCACACACATAACCACAGACACAGTCTCACACACATAACCACAGACACAGTCTCACACACACATAACCACACACACACACACACATAACCACAGACACACACATAACCACACACACACACATAACCACACACACACACACAAACACACACACACACACACATAACCACACACACACATAACCACACAAACACACATACACACACAGCCTCACACACATATACACACTCCAAAAAATTGTAATTTGTTTTTTTCTTTTTTTTAAGATCCACCCAGTCTCCCTACCTTACAAGAAATGGAGTGGATCCTCAGCCTGGGGTCCAGTGTGGGCTGCTGTGCTGTGACGGAGCTCCATCCATATGTGCGTTGCTTGTACAGCTCCCTTGTGCGCCCTGTAGAGGTGGCGGGAGCCAGAATGTGACGTCACTTTGGTCCAGGCACCTCTACAGGGCACGTGATCGAGCTGTAAGCAATGCATGTGTGGATGGAGCTCCCTCACAGCCACAGCTCCAGCCCACCTCGAGTTGACAGTCGGCGCCGGGCAGCATATTTTGAATGGCTGTTCTGTGTGAGAACGGCCAGTACTGCGCTAGGGGGAGGCTGAGGAGCCTCTCGCCTAGAAAAGTGGAAGGCACGCGGTGACCAACTGAACATGGGTAGTCCATGGTTCCATCGCACTCCTGACCGCGTGAATCCCTTCAAGAATTGGGTGCTGCGGTAGTCAACGGGTGGCAGCCGTAACAATCGTGAGCTAAAGCAGAGACACCGGCACCCCAAATTTGCAAAATACGTCTATTTACTGACGTATGTTTTACCTGATGAAGGGGATCCTTTGTGACCCCGAAACGTTCGTTGTTTTTTACCACGATGCACGTCAATAAATAGATGTATTTTGCAAATTTGGAGTGCCGCTGTCTCTGCTTTAGCTCACAACTGAACACGGGGGTCACGACCCACCAGTTGAGAACCAAGGCTCTAGGGCAGTGGTGGCGAACCTTGGCACTCCAGCTGTTTTGGAACTACAAATCCCACGAGGCATTGCAAGGCTCTGACAGCCACAGGCATAACTCCCAGAGGCAGATGCATGTTGGGATTTGTAGTTTTGGCACAGCTGGAGTGCCAAGGTTCGCCACCACGGCTCTAGGGGTTGTGGCCATTTTGTTGTTGACCACATCAGGTTGTGAGTCTTCTCTTGTGTTCTTGGCTTACCTGGAGCTCAGCTAGAAAATAAACTCCTCATCAAATGATATGTATATTTTTCCTTTGCCGTGTTCACAATAACTCCGCATTAGAACAAAGAGATCCATTTACATCGGCTCATCCTCTCCACACATTAAAAATGATGACTTTTAAATTATGCTTTAAAATAGGTGTTTCAGGCTCGGATGGCGCTTTATATCTTGGCCTAATTTAGATCCACAAATGGCACACACTCCTGATTTACTCTCATCAATTGATTGTTTAAAAAAAAAAGCTTGAAAGCTGTTTGACGTATTTGTACCACAAAATAGTCGCATATTATTCTTTTATGTTTTATCTTCACTCAGAGATGAGAGGCTCTTCGGTTCCTAAAAGAGCTGTTATGCATTAAACGCACTGCAATTATTATTATTACTGACTTATAATGCGCTGTCTAAAGTGCAGCGCTCTACGGAATAAACAACATAAGAAAAAAAAAAAGGTATGCGATAAATATATATGAAGAGGACCTGTCACTCTCTCAAGTGCAGGTTGTGGAGAACAGGCAGCGTAGTTTAGTGTGGGACTGGTGCTGTGTGTGCCGGGATTTACAACACTGAGACTACTTGTGTTCTGAGAAGCTGAAAGGAAAAGGGAGAGAGCCGATGATGGCAGAGAAGCAGCAATTGCATGAACGTGAGGCCTTGTTCACACCAAGCGCGTTCCAGGAGCAGAGCAGTTACAGACCGGAGCAAAACTGCGTCCAATGTATTCCAATGGTATCTTTGCTCCAGTTCACATCGCAGCGTTCCGTTCCAGAGCACGTAAAAAAACTACAGCAAGCCCTATTTTACCTGCTCCGGAACGCATGCAAACGCATCAAAAACACATGCAAACACCCTGGAACGCGCTGAAGCCCATTTTAAACTAAAAAAATATATATATTTTTTTTTTAAATCAAAAATGCGGCAAAATTGCGGCACAACCCACTGCACTGTGTGTGCAGAAACTCATGCAGATCTGCTCTGCATTTGGTGAGTCTCAC
>NW_017307534.1:104044-107481 GCF_000935625.1 Nanorana parkeri | reverse complement strand
CCTGTCTGTCTCTCCTCTTTCTCTCCCGGCTGTCTCTCCTCGCTTTCTCTCCTCTCTCCCTCTCCTCTCTCTCTCTCTCCCCCCCCTCTCTCTCTCTCTCTCCTTTTTCCCCTTTCCTTCCATTAGTATCTTCTTTACGGTGTCTATCCTTCTCCCACCTTCTCCCTATCCTTCTCTTTTTCTTCGCCCTCTCTTCCCTTTCTTCCCTCCTATTGCTGATCTCCTACAAATAATTCTAGTTGCTTGGCTGTTAAGCTGCCGCATTGGCATCTCTGCTTTCTGAGTCACTGACCTGAAACACATACACAGTCAGAAGTCTAAGTCCACATTCCAAGTATTGAAGCCTGAGAATCATGACAACCAGGCTACAGGCATGTTTGGAACAAGTGGTCAGCAATGCAGTAACCAAGGCCATGGCCATTAATATGGACTTGCTCCCCATTTTGTGGCTTTAACAGTCTCCACTCTTCTGAGAAAGCTTTTCACAAGATTGTGGAGGGTTTCTGTGGGGATTTGCTCCCATTTGTGACGTCAGGTCCTGATGTTGGATGAGAAGACCGGGCTCACAAATGGTGTTGCAATCCATCTCAGTAGGGTTGAGGTCAGGACGCTCAAGTTCCTCCACACCACAATGGTCAAACCATGTCTTTATGGAGCTGGCTTTGTACACCTAAACCAATAATGCGTATGCAACACCTATATTACATAAGGTGTTCCTATATCCCATAGGGTTGAGATCAGGGGTCTGGTGTGGAAGAACTTAAGTGGCCTTCACCTCTGGTTAAACCATGTCTTAATTTATTGCAGGTATTTATAGAGCGCCGACAATTTACGCAGCGCTTTTACATAGCGTACATTCACATCAGTCCCTGCCCTCATGGAGCTTACAATCTAAGGTCCCTATATCCCATGCATACATACATAGAGGGCCAATTTACCTTCCAGCAGGTCTTTGGAGTGTGGGAGGAGCTGGCTTTGTACACGGGGGCTCTGTCATGGTGGAAGAGAAAAGGGTCACCATAAGGCTGGAAGAGCACAATTGTCTACAATGTCTTTGTATGGTGAAGCATTAATGGTACCCTTCACTGGAGGCACCTGAACCCAAATTATTTGCATGGTTCCACATACTTTTGGTCATCTAGGTAGATGCGATGGCCACGTGTCCACAAATCCATGTCCATGTGTGTGGCAGCATCAGATGGTTCCCAATTGACTTCCACACAAAGATTATGCAGTGATCACAAGAACAGTCACAGATTCACACTCCTTTTTTTTTTGTATTGCTAAAAAAATTCTCTTTCATTTAACGCTCTCGCCTGGCTGTGCCCTTAATAAGGGAGGAAAAGCCGGATAATTGCTCAAAGCGTGCTGGCAGTGATCTTCGATTATGAACAGAGCAAGAACACAGTTGTGCAAAATTTTGGAACCGACGATTAAGCTATTATTTCACAAAGACAATTAGCTCTTACGAACGCCTTAGTCGCACTGCCAAAAGGCAGACTCGCACATGTTTACTGTTTATCTTCTTAATGAAGCCCAGGGGTCTGCGTTCTGTGCTGCCGTGATTACGCTGGATAGATCTCGGCTACGGACAGACAGCAGAGGGCAATCTTGCCCAGCATTCGTGCACTGCGCCGCTGCTGTTGCAAACATTAACTTCTCTCTCCGCCGGTGCAAAAGAAATATCTTCTTGCCCTCAAAACGCCATTGATTCCAACTCTAATTTGGAAGGCAGCGGCTGGAAAGTTAAACCCTGATCGGTTGTTATAGACGGCTCCTGGGCTTTTAGGGAATAACCGTGTTGGAAAACTTGACTTTTTTGCAGTTCTGGTTTTATATTTATTTGACAAAAAGTCAGTTTTCCAGGAAAATCACGAGCATTTCTCTCGTTGATAAAGGGTGAGACATTTCATGGGAATTGCAATATATAGAGCCTCCTAGTTCCTCTTTTGTAGAAGTTAGTTGCTATTTCAAACCAAACAAAAAAATCGGGCTTATGGGGAAAAAAAGTGTATATATTTTCTTTAACCAAACCCTTCCCTTTACCTCAGAAGCTCCCCTGTTGATCCATTCACATTCAGGACCTGGGAGAAGGGTAGAAGCCCCATGCAAGATCTATGTCATGACCCAGAGCTTACACTAGTTGGGTAGCCAATCACCAAGCTCCAGTGCTGTCACATGGGAGAAAAGGAAGTCGGTTACAGATAGCCCCCCCACCAGAGCCATCGCTAGCTCCTTTTGCGCCCAAGGCAAGAACAGAAAATTGTGCCCCCCAACAGACGTGTGCGGTACTGTCGTGATGCAGGTGGGGGAGAACAGCAGGGATCCGAGGAGAAGCTGGAGCCTGTGCCACTCCTCTTTTCCGTGCCGAGCCGCGGCTGTGTTGGCTGCCTGGTGCCCCTGTTGCCAATGCCTGGTGGAGGAATTGAAGGGAAGGAGAGTATGTGCTGCTGGTGGATACATCGATAAATTGGACCTGTTCCTTTGACTTGCAAGGCCAAAGCACAGGTTGGCTCTAAAGAGAGTACACAAATCTTCCGAATTCCGTAAGCATGACAAAAAAAAAAAACCCACATAAGCAGAAATGACCTTCGAAGAAATCTGCAAGTAGATGAAGGCAGCTAAAGTTGTATGCAAATGTTGCCTTTTAGGCTGGGTTCACACCTAGGCGTATCGCATATGCGCGTTTGTCACGCGTTTCGTGCCATGTGTTTTTACCGCGATTTGCGGTAAAAAAACGTGCTTTTCCGAGGGCTACCTGGCTGTATCCCAATGGATACGCACGGCAAATACGCCTCAAAGATGCTCCTGTACTTCTTTGGGCATAGGGCGTTTTGCAGCGCGTTCCTACGCGCAGTAAAACGCCCAGTATGAACCAGGCCTTACTGTAAAAGTTGGGTTTGGCCCTGCTGGCCCTTTAATGGTTTGGATGCCCGCATCAGCCAATAAGGGGCAGCAAAGTCTGACCACGTTTTTTTTTTAACATGATTACTCTGTAACCCTTTTTATATTCGATTATCAGCATGTTTTTTTTAAACCAGCTGAAATTTGAAATAAGGATTTGAGAGGAGGGGGCAGAGAGAAGGAGCGAGTACCCAAATTAGGCTTACTGAGTTCAAGCAGCGCTTATAAGGCCTCATTCACACTACTAACAGCCGGCCCGTACAGATCCGTGCTACGTGCACGGCCGTATCGGGCCGCTCCCGGGAAGGAGAGGTGCTGCGTGTGATTGCACGCAGCAGCCTGTTCCCTAAAGAGCCATATGGGGCCCCTCTGGCAGTCCTGGGCAATCAGGATCACACAAATAAATCTATCAAACTTTTAAAAAATCTCCCTCCCCAACCTTTCCACTGATATGGGGAAGTAGTACCCTAGGAAGTAAAAGTACCTCATACAGGTTGCAGTTAATGACCTTTGAGAAACATGAAGGGTCACAT
>NW_017307534.1:97877-103954 GCF_000935625.1 Nanorana parkeri | reverse complement strand
AATGAACGAGGGACCCCCCCCCCCCCCCCCCCCCCAATAGTCATATTCAGACCCCCAAAAATATAAATGGTTTTCTGCCTCTTCCAGATCTACTTCTGGGAAGCTACGCGGAAGAATGAGACTGAGAAGGTGAGGACGCTGTTTCTGCCGGAGAGCGGGGTGAAGCTGAAAAATCTGACGGGGTACACCACCTATCTGATCAGCGTGGCGGCATTCAACACGGCCGGAGATGGTCCCCGCAGCCAACCCATCCGATGCCAGACTCAGCAAGCAGGTAGGCAGCTGCCGTGGTAGAAGCAAGCAAACGATCCATCACCGATCATTATTGCATGATATACATTGTATAATATATACCTAAAGATTCCTTATCTAGTGCAGTGGTTCTCAACCTGTGTAACCTCAGGACCCACATTTGTCCTTGGTAATTAAGTCGCAACCCAAGTCGCACTACACTGGAATGCACTGCATTGCGGTACCGTGCGTTCCGGTGCGGGCGATCGAACTGTGGGTGAGAGGTACGTTTGGGGTGCCATTCAAATGAATAGAAATGCAACACACCTCACTCGTCAGAATGCGCGGTAGGTGCGATTGCATGGTAGAGGTGCCGGGAGCCAGAATGTGACGTCACTCTGGTACAGGCACCTCCAACAGGGCACGTGAGGGAGCTGTAAGCAATGCACATATGGATGGAGCTCCCTCGTGGCCATAGGTCCAGACCACCCCACCTGAAGCTGACACTCTGCACCGGGCAGCGCATTTTGAATAGCTGCTTGGTGTGAGAACTGACAGTGCTCCGCTAGGGGGAGGCTGAGGAGCCTCTCACCTGGAAAAGTTGAAGGCACGCAGCGACCCACTTCTAGGTCACGACCCACCGGTTGAGAACCACGGATCTAGTGGCTATCTGTATATCAAGCAGCGCAGTCAACATGCATGCTAAATGTCTTCTGAGATGACACAAAAGAGCCTTGCTATTTTCAGTCAATCTGGGTGGACTGCTGGTACTAAGAGGAGCTAGATAAATACATTGTGTGTGCTACATTTATAAGGATATTCAAAATATTCATATACAGCGAGTGGTCGGATTATTATATACAGCGAGTGGTTCAGATTCCTCGCATCACCTTTCACCATCTCGTGGAGTCACCAGGCGGCCCAACGAAGTACTGATGGGGGGGGGTCATAATAATCTGGCCACTCAGTGTGTATATAATAGAAAAAAATGGAAAAGCTAATAATTGTACGAACGATAACTATTAGCAGACCTCTATGAGGTAGTCTGTAACTTGAAGGCAAATGGGTTTTCTAGACACCTGCTTTGATTGCATTAGCTTTATCTATGTCAATAGAGTGTGTGTGTGTGTGTGTGTGTGTATATGTATATATAATGTTGCACAGATACCAAGTACAGTACTCAGTACAAGTACGAGTACATGTACCGATACTTTTGAGCTCCAAGACTACACTAGAGAAAAATGCAAAAATTAGGAGGCCGCTGTAATTTGTAAGGAGCACACGGAGCTCCCGGGATTTGTACATCTCTGTTTTAATGTACGATTTTATTTTTATAAATAAAGGGATGCACAGATTACCAGTTTTACGAGTACTGATACTTGCCGAGTACTTACGAGTACTGATAAATTTTTGTTTATTGTCATGTGACAGTTTTTCTAAAACAATACAGACTAATGATTTCAGGACAGTGGTGGAGTGCCAGAGCCAGGTCCCAGCTGCAACCGCTGCAACCCTGGGAATTCTCATGAAAATGCCAAGTGTCTGCACTGGTACTCGAAAAGTATCTGTGCATCCCATACACACGCACACACACACGCACGCACTGCCGTGCCTCTATACGGCTGTGTGCATTTTTTTTTTAAAACCTTGAGATAAAATTGACTCCAAACCATTCTAGTCTCCCCTTTAATGATACTTCCAGCTTCAGCACGCAGTCCTCGGCTGCCTGCAAAGGGTTGAATTCCTGCGAGTGTTGCGTAATCCCAGCCATATCTCTGGGCTCCCTCAGAGCAGCGTGTCTTCCCCTAAGCAAAATGTTGCAGTCATCACCCTGCACAGAGATTGCCATGTCACATTAGTCGCATTTCGGCACACCGCTCGCCGCTAATGCACTCCAAGAGGAGAAGTCTCGAGCCTCATCCGCTCTGACACCCGCTCGTTTATCCCATTTAGAGCTGTTTATCTTGATGGCTGCACAACGACAAGACTTCGCATTCGGTGCATGACTTGTCAAAGCATCAACTGGTCCAGGGCTCCTATTGCCATGGCAGCAGCCGCGGCATAGATGTTGCTCGGACAAAATGGCGGACTTTGTGTATTTGGGGGTCTGTGTGGCCTGTAGCCAGCAATCTAACTGTAGCAGACCTGTTCAATAAAGCAGGGCAAAGTGGCCAAGCATTGATCTAATACAGAGGAATATATAATCCACAATCCTTGGAGGTTCCTCCACTATCCAGCACTAGAATGTTGTCAGGATTGCCTCCTATTACGTACAATTAATTGTACATGATGACATAAGCAAGAGGAGGGGCAACAGCAAGACTGGTCGGCAATTGGAAGAAGTGGGGACCAAGTATCACAGCTGGAACTGGCGGGTGGAAGACTGTGACTGTGGATTAATGGAAGTATTCCTTTGTATTAGATCTTCCTCTAGAAAAGATTATATTCTCAACTGAAAGGGAAGGTGCGATATTAGTTTTTTTTTTTATTGCAGGAATTCAGCTTTAAGCTTCTCAGTCTCTTTATATGTTTTTTCAGACATTGCACCATTTTTTGTTGCCCGTCTTTGGACTTGTTCTATCTTATCATTATCTTTTTGTAATTGTGGTTTCCAGAACCAGACATGGTATTCTCAATAAGGTCTAACCAAAGATCTATATAGAATCAGGACCTCCTTCCTCCTGCTGGGGATCCCTCTAGTGATAATAAAGATCTATATAGAGGGATCAGGACCTCCTCCCTCCTGCTGGGGATCCCTCTAGTGATAATTAAGATCTATATAGAGGGATCAGGACCTCCTTCCTCCTGCTGGGGACCCCTCTAGTGATAATGATCTATATAGAGGGATCAGGACCTCCTTCCTCCTGCTGGGACCCCTCTAGTGATAATAAAGATCTATATAGAGGGATCAGGACCTACTTCCTCCTGCTGGAGATCCCTCTAGTGATAATAAAGATCTATATAGAGGAATCAGGACCTCCCTCCTGTTGAGAATCACTCTAGTGATGCACCCCACAATTCTATTTGCCTTCCTTAATGTCTGGCCACACCGTTTGCAGGGTTTATTTTGTAACCTTTTGAGGCATGTGGTGAGAATCGCCCTGCAGTCCTCTCCGTGTGATCCAGTTTTGCTCAGAGTTGTGCGAACACACAATCCTCGGAGGATATACTGGTCCGGTGACATTTCTGAGCGCTCGCACACGTTTGCCCAGTGGCGATGACCCAATGAGACGCAATGAAGGAATTTACAGAAAGCCGCGACAGGTGTGATGGGACACGACTGCGGCTGACAGCCTCCTCCGCTGGTGTCCTTACAATGACCTAACCCAAAAAAAATAAAACAGGGCAGCTATAGAAACCAGAAAAAGAGAAGTGCAAACCCCAGACTGGTTTCCAGTAAAAATAAAGATATAATCGTTCTTTGTAGAGGTCTCACAAGAACAATGATCTATAGTGTCAAACACTTGAGATGTTCCTGTATGGAAAGTGTTCTAAAGGGAAATATACTTGTTGCCACAGCAACCAGCGAGGTCCCAACTCTCATTTTATCAGCTCGCACTTGAAAAAAAGAAAACAGAAGAGAAGCTACAGAAGCGGAACCCTGGAGCAAAAATCAAGGCCATGACCGGCTTTGACACTTCACAAGCTGATACAACAACAGGTCCACTTGACTCAATTTTTCATTAAAGGAGAACTATGGGGTTAAGTCTTTTCCCCATAGTTCTCCTTAGGGTAACGGGAGGACACAAACTAGCGTCCTCCCGTCACCCAAAGCTCAGTATATAGGGAGCTGTAGCTTGTGGTATAGTGAGACGCCTCAGCTGAATCGGATCCCGACAATTGTGCCGGGATCCGCCCAGCTGCGTGAGTGACAGCTGGCTCTGCCTATCCAGAGGCAGAGCCAGCTGTGCCCGCCCCCTCCCCCGTCCGTTCCGCCAGTCAGCGCTGGCAGATCGGAGCGGGGAGAGGGTAATCCAGCCCCTCCCCCTGTCACGACAGAGAGCAGTGACATGATCGAGAGGTGAGCGAACGCCGGTATGTGTTCGCTCAACTCCCGATCTACTGAGCCGACCTGTGACAGTCTCATTGTCACAGGTCGGCTAGAACTATGAGGTGAGTGAAAAGCATTCACCTCATAGTTCTCCTTTTAATGTGTTATAATGAATGGTTCCTATAGACAATTGCGTGTTTCCTTTAGAACGCGTTCCCTGCCAGGACAGCTATAGGAGGGGTTTCCTAAAAGACACAAGGTGTACCACATAAGGGCCTATTCACACTTTGGCGTTATGTTGCGCATTAATGTGCATTGCGTTAAGAAAGCCCAATCAAAAGACTGGGCTGCCAATGCGCTAGAACAGGGGTAGCCAAACTCCGGACCTCCAGCTATTTTGGAACTAAGAATCCCATGAGGCATTGCAAGATTCTCACAGCCACAGACATGACTCCAGGAGAGAGATGCATCATGGGATTTGTAGTACTACAGACGAAAAAAATGGACATGCATTCTTTTTTTCCAGTGCATTACATGAGTTACGGTGCACTGCAACCTATGCACGTCGAAGTTGCGTAGGGTTAGTGCAGTAAGGTGCATTGCATGAATGGGCCCTAAGTGGCTTCAAAGTTTATTGTCTAAAGGAGAGTACCGAAAGAGGAGATACACTGATCAGCCATAACATTACGACCACCTAACTAATATTCCCCCTTCTCCTGACCCGTCCAGGCATGGACTCCACTAGACCTCTGAAGGTGTGCTGTGGTATCTGGCACCAAGCCGTCAGTAGCAGATCCTTTAAGTCCTGTAAGTTGTGAGGTGATCGGCCTCCATGGATCGGACTTGTGTTTCCAGCACATCCCACAGATGAGCGATTGGACTGAGATCTGGAGAATTTGGAGGCGGAGTCATCAGCTCAAACCCAATGTGTTCCTCCAACCATTCTTAAATCATTTTGCAGTGTGGCAGGGCTCATTATCCTGCTGAAAGAGGCCACTGCCATTAGGGAATACAGTGTCCATGAAGGGGGGGACTTGGTCAGTGACAATGTTTAGGTCGGTGGTACGTGTCAAAGTGACATCCACATGAATGAAGGACCCGAGATTTCCCAGCAGAACATTGCCCAAAGCGTCACACTGCCTCCGCCGGCTTGTCTTCTTCCCATAGTGCATCCCGGTGCCATCTCTTCCCCAGGTAAGCGACACACACGCACCCGACCATCCACATGATGTACATCAGACCCGGCCACCTTCTTCCATTGCTCCGTGGTCCAGTTCTGATGCTCACATGCCCATTGTAGGTGCTTTTGGTGGTGGACACGGGTCAGCATGGGCACCCCGACCGGTCTGCGGCTACACAGCCCCATACACAACAACCTGCGATGCTCTGTGTGTTCAGACTCCTTTCTATCAGAACCAGAACCATGAACTTTATCAGCAATCTGATCTACAGTAGCTCTTCTATTGGATCGGACTACACGGACCTTCTCTCCCTATGTACATCAATGAGCCTTGTCACCGGTTCTCCTTCCTTGGACCACTTTTGGTCAGTCCTGACCCCCTGCAGACCGGGAACATCCCACAAGAGCTGCAGTTTTGGAGATGCTCTGACCGAGTCGTCTAGACATCGCAATTTGGCCCTTGTCAGAGTCCCTTAGATCCTTTACAATTGTCCATTTTTTGTGCTTCCAACATATAAACTTCAGGGACAAAATGTTCACTTCCTGCCTAATATATCCCCCCCACTTCCAGGTGTCATTATAATATATCCCCCCCACTTCCAGGTGTCATTATAATATATCCCCCCCACTTCCAGGTGTCATTATAATATATCCCCCCCACTTCCAGGTGTCATT
>NW_017307534.1:85055-95918 GCF_000935625.1 Nanorana parkeri | reverse complement strand
AAGGTGCCATCGTGAGCAGATAATCCGTGTTATTCACTTCACCTCTCAGTGGTCAGAATGTTATGACTGATCGGTATATAAACTCTATGCTTTTAGCTCAGTCCTGCTGGTTTCCTTCAGCCACTTCCTGTATAAATGCTCTCACCACACAGCGTGTCCCCCCCGCTCCCCCCTAGTGATATAGATTTATTTTGTGTCATTGACCAGAAGTACAAATAATCCCGCAGGGTTTGTTTATCTTGCAGCTCCCAGTGCTCCAGCGTCCATTAGATTCAGTGAACTGACCACGACATCTGTGAACGTATCCTGGGACGCTCCTGTGTACCCCAATGGAATTCTGGAAGGGTACAGGCTGGTGTATGAGCCCTGCACCCCAGTGGATGGTAAGCGACGGTTGATCATTGATACCATAAAAGCGATGTGTCCTCACTTTTCGGAATCTCCACTGAGGAATCGGGAAGTGGACAGATTTCAGGCCTCTGGCCATTTATAGAACAGCTTCATCGTGTTTGTAGTATTTGGCAGAAGAGGAAGAGCTGGGAGCTCCAGGAGGTGGTTTCCATGCTGGAGTTCTATGGGCCTGCTCCATGGCACATGAAGCAGAAAACATGCCTGTGCCAAAATGCTGCATGAGCAATGTTTTCATTAAAGGAAAAGTCAACCTTTTCCCACAAAAATTATAAATGCTCAAATATTCATAAAAGAAAAAAACTGCATTTATTAGTTTTGTGCATTGCAGCCAGTAAGGCTTTGCAACCATGATGCGTGGTTCACGGGTGCAATGCTCTGGCTCCTGCAGACTCTTCCAGCCGTCCCTGTCTGTACCAAGGGATGGAACCTGAATATGGGTGTAACAGGAAACATGATAGAAGGGGAGGACGGAGGTCAGATAGAAGACTGAAGGGGAGGACGGCGGTCAGATATAAGATTGAAGGGGAGGACGGGGGTCAGATCGAAGGGGAGGACGGGGGTCAGATCGAAGGGGAGGACGGGGGTCAGATCGAAGGGGAGGACGGGTTCAGATAGAGGACTGAAGGGGAGGACGGGGGTCAGATAGAGGACTGAAGGGGAGGACGGAGGTCAGATAGAAGACTGAAGGGAAGGACGGAGGTCAGATAGAAGACTGAAGGGGAGGACGGGGGTCAGATAGAAGACTGAAGGGGAGGCTGGAAGTCAGATTTAACTAGAAGTGTGATTGTACTGGTTGCTTTGCACTGCGTTATGAAATGGAGATGATTTCATGTATTTCTGATTTCTCTTAGGAATTAGTAAGATAGTGACAGTGGATGTGAAGGGGAACAGCCCCCTGTGGATGAAACTGAAGGACCTAGCTGAGGGAGTGACCTACCGCTTCCGGTTACGAGCAAAAACCTTTATCTATGGACCGGACTTAGAAGCCAATGTGACCACCGGACCCGCGGATGGTAAATGTCTTCTACAATATGAGACCTGGAAGCTCTGTGATTTATAGATAAATGTTCAGTTGTTATGGATTTGTTTTACCCCTTATAAATGTAACTCTAAAGGGAAGGGGGGAAGGCACCTTCCTTCCCAACTTCCTTCCCACCATCCTTCCTTTCTTACCTAGCTTCCTTGCTACTTTCCTTTCTTCCTTCCTTTCAGTTTTTCGTTTCCCCTTCCTTCCCACCTTTCATCTTTTTCTTCCTGCCTTCCTTCACTTTCCTTCTTCCTTTTCTTCATTTCTTTCCTTTCTTACTTCCTTCCCACCTTCCTTGTCAACCTTCCTTCCAACTTTCCTTCTTTCCCTTCTACCTTTCCTTCATTTCTTTCTTCCACCCACCTACCATCCTTTCCCTCATTTCTTTCTTCCTTCCTTCCTTTTCTTCCCACTATCCTTCCCTCCTGCCTTCATTTCTCTTTCCTTCCTTTTCTTCCTTCCCACCCTTCTTTTCTTCCTTTCCAACTTCCTTCCTTCCCAACTTCCATCCTTCCCACCTTCCTTGTCATCCTTGCTTCCTTTCCTCCCCACCTTCCTTCCAACCTTTCTTCTTGCCCTTCTACCTTTCCTTCCTTTCCAACTTCCTTCCTCCCTACCTACCATCCTTTTCTTTATGCCTTCCTTCCTTTCCCCTATTTTTTTTCTTCCTTCTCACCTTCCTTCCTTTTCTTCCCACTGTCTTTCCTTCCTTCATTTCATTCCTTCCTTTTTCTTCCCACCTTCTTCCTTTCCTTAATCCTTTCAAGGCAATGCAGTGACTTAAAGTGACATTAAACCCTCAGATTTTTTAACATAAACCAATACTGTAATGTGCGCCTTACTGTACTCCATGGTAGTTTCCCTTCTCTTTGCTGCTCTTCCTTTTAAATCCTCATGTCTTCTCATGCTGGGAGAGAACTTCCCTTTGCAGCTCAGGGCCTCTTCCTGTAGTGCTGGCTCAGGTTACAAACCTATACAAACCTACACACAGACACCGTGTATCCATTCCAGAGACAAGGCAGTCTGCTGCAAAACAGAAGTTCTGCAGAGCATGATAACAGATTTAAAAGCAAGAGCAGCAAAGAGAAGGGAAACAACCATGGAGTACAGTAAGGCGCACATTACAGTATTGGTTTATGTTACAAAATCTGAGGGTTTAATGTCACTTTAACTCTGCTGACATTGGTTATAACCTGCCATGTGTTATGTGCGGTTGGATACATTCCAGTTCTCAGTGTGTGTAAGGGAACGTTCGATGGAGCAGCCTACATGATGTCAATGTCAGAATTCAAACTTGATCAAACGATTGGCCATGGAGACTCCTACAAATTGTGATAGTCCAGAAAATAAAGAGATTCCACTTCTAACAACTATCACTGAACTGTATTATTCGGCTGCTTTTTATCTATTTATTTTTAACTTAAGTATAACTATTTTCTTCAAGGAGCGCCCGGACCTCCAGGGGTGCCATCCATCTCCCGATACGGCTCCTTAATCGCCATCCAGTGGTCAAGCGGGGATCCAGGAAAGAGTCCAATCACCAGATATGTTATAGAGGCCAGGCCCTCAGGTACACCCACAATGTGTAGGTGGTTTTTTGTTCGTAAAGAATCAAGGCAGCTGGACTCGCTGTATTTTTCTTGAAGATGTTTTGCTGGTCATCAGACTTATTTTTTTTCAGTTCAGAAACCTACTTGGTAGGGATGCAGCGATACCATTTTTTCGGTATCAAGTACGAGTACCGATATTTTTTTTTTGGTACTCGTCGATACCGAGTACCGGTGCCTTGTGCCCCGATTATCAGCAAGTCGGGAGGCGGATCGTGATCAGTCGCCCGGCTTCCTGATTGCCTGCAAAGCCAGTGTTCTAGCGAAAGAACACCGGCTTCACTTGCCGAGGCTGCCTGGCTTCAGTCATGTCATGAGGTGTCATCCGGCTTCCTGAGTGGTCAGAAAGCCAGGCTGCCTACCAACAAGTGAAGCCGGCTTTTTAGCCAATCAGGAAGCCGGCCTACTTGACATGCTGCCTGGCTGATTGGCCAGCTTCCCAACCAATCTGGCCAGCTACCCGGGCTTTCTGATTGGCTAGGAAGCCGACTTCACTTGTTGCTAGATAGACTGGCTTCCTGACCAATCAGGGAGGCGGGTCATGACATGTTGCCCAGCTTCCTGATTGTATAGGAAGCAAGGCTGCCTACCTACAAGTGAAGCCGACTTCATAGCCAATCAGAAAGCCGGGAGGCGGGTCATAACCCACCGCCCGGCTTCCTGCTCCCTCGGCACTGCCAGTCAGAGGGAGCTCTCCCACTGACCGGAAGTTCCAGTATCGGAGCATTTGGTCGAGTACTCGCCCAAATACTCGTTATCAGCACCGATACCGACAATAGTATCGGATCGGGGCATCCCTACTACTTGGATGACCAGCCAAACGTCTACAAGAAAAATACAGCAAGTCCAGTTGCCTTGATTTATATTTTTACAGATATACCATGTGACTTGGATGAATGAGAACCGTCAGACAGGAGGTTGTTTGTTCTTAGCAGATCGGTTACAATGAATATATATCGCTTTAGCAAACATATCATTCAGGGATATTTTTCAGCCTCATTCATAAACCTTCAGGAAGAGGAAACGGTGTTGCCAAGCTGACAACCCGATTCTACTAAAGCTGACCGATCTGGCTGTACTGTGGCCTTTGGATTTACCAGAGGAAGGCAGTACATGGCCACTCCGAGTATAAAGTAAATGGATTGCTTTGTGTTTGTTGGTAAAGCCGAAGCAGATTGTACAAGTGAATATGGGCTTTAGGCGCACTGCTCCGAGCTGCTGACCTCTACGGAACACTGAGCGACTCTAGAATTGAAGCAATAGCAAAAAGTTTCCCAGCGCACTCGCCAGCCAGCAAAACAAAACTTGTCTCACCGCTAAGGTTAAAAACAGAGGTTTGGATACACGTCTTCTGCAGAACATGTGAAGGCCGCACAGCCGCGTCAAGGCCCCTCTGTATAGTGCGGTCATAACTCTAAACTATGAGAGTCTCCATCTTGGAGCACATGGGGCAAAAGGTCAAATTGGGTGCAGGTTTGTCAGGAGGAAGCCCAACCTCCCTTAGAGGCACAGGTACGCACAAGGGACAGCGCACATCACAACGGCAGCTGCGACCCCCCAATGCGTCAATTCTGCCTTCTAGAATTGAAGTGGCACCAGCTGCTGACGAGCCTCTGTCTAATTTCACATGATACTCTAGAAGTCATTACGTAACAAGTCCACATACATGTTCCCTATCTGTTAGGCCCTGATGAAGCATGCAAGGTTTGAGCTCCTAACTTCATGTAGTGAGCTGACAACCTTAACCCCTGCTGCTCTCTAATCCAAAGAAGTGTTGTCAGCCCTGCCTTAGCTTTTTCCTGCTGGACTATAGGACACCTTGCCTTTCCTCATCTCCAGTGAGGTGTTCTGTAATCCAGCAGAGGAAATCTGGGCAGGGCTGGCACAACTGCTCGGGATTTCAGTACGGCAACGGCACTATTAGGGTGAACCACAAAGCTGCTGAAGGCAGCCGAGCGAATAACCGAACCGTAGTGAAGTGAGCCGAACAACGTTCGGCTATTCGCTACGGCTCAGTACTGCTGATTTCAGCCGTACATTGACTGCCTTCGGCAAAACTCCAGTCAGCCGAACATGCGCTTCGGGTGAGACTTCGGCTCAGTCAAGCCAAAACAAATGCCTTTGGCTCAGCTGAGCCGCTCGGCCGTCTTTGGGTGCTGCACGGGCTATAGTGAATAGCTCGTACAGCAGCCCTTCGGTTCGACTGAACTGAAGGGCTCCGGCGGCCGAAGGATCAGCTGAAGCTACGGCTGGATCCTTCGGCAACTTTGTGAATAGACCCCTATGTTTTTTTTATTTTGCCCAGACAAACAGTTTAACACAATACCAAATGTTCCTGCATAGCACTGTTGTACGCAGATATTTTAAGGAAAGCAGCTTATTTCATTGGGTGACCGTAGCGGGACTTGTGTCTCATGCCTCAGTGCTGTCATTGGCTACTGATGTGTTAGTAGGCTGAATATTTTGTCATAATCCAACAAGTTGACTATCTACAGATGACAGGTGCACTTTGTTTGTGTTTTATGTGAGGGTAAAAATAAACCAGTGTTGTCTCTCTTCTGATAAGATGAAGGATTGTGGGACATTCTCATCAAGGACATCCCAAAAGAGGCAACGTCATACACCTTCAACATAGACATCCTGAAGCAGGGCGTCAGCTACGACTTCCGCGTCATCGCCGTCAATGATTACGGATATGGGACCCCCAGCCCACCGTCTACATCTGTCGCAGGTACAAAGAGCATTTTTCCTTTGACTGTCTAATGCCTGAATGTTTCTGAAAGAAGAAATTACTCTGTTGCTCAAAACAACCAATCAGAGGCTGGCTGTGATGTTTCTTGTTGCAAATAAAGACAGCTGATTGGCTGATTCTAGCTTCGGAGGATGAGAAGAATAGGCAGGAAAACAACCAACCAATGTGGGGGTCCACAAGGTGTAAAGAGGTTATCTACATCAGCCCGGAATAACCATCCCTAAACAGGGGCTGAGCCTTGGACATCCATCAGTTACATAAATGAAGTTTCAATGTATCTATCCCGGGGATCTGGCAACACTTCACACCTTCAGCCATGTAACTCGAATAGTTAGAAGAGAACTATGAGGAGTGAAAATCACTCGGCCTCATAGTTCGAGTTGACGTGTGACAACGAAACTCTCACATGTTGGCTCAATAGATCGGGAAGTGAGCGAACGCATACCGTCGCTCACTCCTCGATCCATCTCCCTGCAGAGAGCCGTGACTGTCACTCACCATTCCCTGCAGGGATTACCCCCCTCTCCGATCCTCCAGCACTGTCTGGCGGAACGGACGGGGGAGGGGGCGGGTAGCGCTGGCTCTGCCTCTAGATGGGCAGAGCCAGCTGTCACTCACGTAGCTGGGTGGATCCAGACAGTAATGTCGGGATCCGTCCCAGGTGCGGCGGTCTCAGTATACCGCGAGCTGTAGCCCGCTATATACTGAGCTTTGGGTGACGGGAGGACGCTAGTGTACAGGTGAAACTCGAATAATTAGAATATCGTGTAAAGTTCATTTATTTCACTAATGCAACTTAAAGGTGAAACTAATATATGAGAGAGACTCATTACATGCAAAGCAAGATAGTTCAAGCCGTGATTTGTCATCATTGTGATGATTATGGCTTACAGCTCATGAAAACCCCAAGAACCCCAAATCCACAACCTCAGAAAATGAGAATATTACATGCAATCAATAAAACACGGATTGTACATAGAACAATATCGGACCTCTGAAAAGTACAAGCATGCATATGTACTCAGTACTTGGTTTGGGCCCCTTTTGCAGCAATTACTGCAATTACTTTTGCACGATATTCTAATTATTCGAGTTTCACCTGTATGTCCTCCCATGACCCTTAGGAGAACTATGGGGGAAAACACTTACCTCATAGTTCTCTTTTAAAGGAGTTATAAAGTCCCGGCATCTCCTCTCCGGTTATGACATCAGCATTGTAATAGGAATACATACTGGAGATGTCTCTGGTAATACAATCAAAGCTTACTAGAGAAAATCCCTTTTATGTAGGGAGTGCCGCCTTCCGTCTGCCCATCACTTCCAACAACTTCCTGGATTCCCAGTGTGCTTTGCCTCTCTTTCCCCGCTGCTTGATGGGATGCAATCTCCATTTCTCAAGACTAAATATCCCATCATGCATTGCTCCTATCAAGCAACGATGTTACATTGTCCAGATGCTTAGTTGTAGTTCAGACTGCAGGCTCTGTGAGAGCGGTGACACAAGGAAGTTCATATTCACAGGGCTGAGTGATATGGTGTCAGTGCATTGAGGAAGTCCATCCTATGGGCGTCTTCAATAAGCCTGCACATTTCTGGATGGATCTGGTTATTAGGAGCGCGATAGAACTCATCAGAAATACAGATTTATTTTTATTTTTTGACCAGAGAAAACCTTTAAGGGAAGTGATAAACAGTTTAGGAACTCGTACTGTATATATCTTATTTATATGAAAGCTTTAGTTTGCAATTAAGCATTGAACACCGGGCGCCTCCGTGACATTCAGTTTGAAAACATGGGGTACGGTTGTCAGTGGGGTAATGCAGACAGCTGATATGAGCCACCCATCAAGGTTGGTTAACCCTCCAGTCCCACCTAGAACAGGTCAATTATTGTTAGGGATGCACCAATACTAGTATCGGTGCCGAAACAGAGTATTTAGGTGAGTACTCTGAGTCAGGGCCAGGTTTCCCACAAGGCCAACTGAGGCCTGGCCTTGGGGCAGCAGGGAGTAGAGGGGCAGCAGGAGTGTGCAATTCCTATCTCCCGGCCCGGGACATGCAGTTCCGGGCACGGGGCAAATAGTTTTCTACATTTAGCCCGGCTTTGGGCACGCAGAACTAAATGTACAGCAGGGAAGCCGCCGCTTGTTCTGTACAAGTGATCCCGGCGATGTCACCAGGATCACTTGTATGCAGCCTGCAGGTCTCCCATTCTCCATAGGAGGGGGTTGGCGGGTAGGCGGGCGCATTGAGGAACCTGGCCTTGGGGCAGCAGAGAGAGTAAATCCGGCCCTGCTCGTACTCGCCCAAATGCTCCGGTACCTTTGGCGATACTGGAACTTCCGGTCAGAGGCATATTTCCTCTGATCGGCAGTGTCGTAGGGGAACGTAAAGCCAGCTTCCCGTGCAATCAGGAAGCTGGGCGGCCAGTAATGACCCACCTTCCTGACTGCCTGGGAAGCTGGCTCCATGCTGATTGTCCGGGAAGCTAGCTCCATGCTGATTGGCTGGGAAGCCGGTTTCTCAGGCAAGCACAATCAAGCCGGCCAAACATGGAGCCAGCTTCTCGGGCAATCGGATTGTCTGGGAAGCCGGCTCCATGCCAGTGAAGGCAAAATGTCGGTACTCGTACTTGATACCGAAAAACCAGCATCGGACCACCCCTAATTATTGTACATCCTCTCCTTTCAGCCACGAAAGCCAACCCCTTCTACGAGGAGTGGTGGTTCCTGGTCGTCATTGCGCTCATCGGCCTCATCTTCATCCTCCTCCTGGTGTTTGCTTTGATCATTCGGGGACAGAGCAAGAAGTATGCCAAGAAATCGGATTCAGGTGAGAGATCCGGTCCAGCGACCCAAATTCCTGGTGCCATACCCTCCGCCGTCACTTCCTTCCTGAACAATCTCTCTCTGTCCCACACAGGCTGCAACCCCAAAAACAGCACGCTGGGTCACGGCGAAATGGTGAGCCTCGACGAGAGCCGCTTCCCGGCACTAGAACTGAACAACCGCCGGCTGTCGATGAAGAATTCTTTTTGCAGGAAGAACGGTATTTACACAAGGTGAGAAGACCGACGCGTGTGGCATATTGAATTGCTGGCCTCAAGGTAAACTGAATGGACTTTCAGACTGTAGCACAGTTGCAGTGTTTGCTGAATAGCAAATGTTTTCTCTCGCCGTTTGGGTTTGCTATTTAAAAAAAATGCCAAGCTTTTATTTTTTGGGGGCTTTGCTTCTTTTTTGGGTCACAGGAATGTACCGTATTTTGCGCTCCATAAGGCGCACCTGACCATAGGACGCAGGGAGGGTAGGGTTCTGTGACAGGTGGCGCTGTGATTACAGCGCCACGGTCTCAACGATCAAACAGAGCAGACGAAGAACGGACGTTCTTCGTCTGCTCTATGGTGAGCTCCTATGCCGTGGTCATGGGTCACCCAGAGGAGCGGGGGACCCCGAAAACCATGGCGGAGGGGCCTCGGACGCTATCGCCGCTCGATTTGATACAAGTGATGGGATTAGATCACTTGTATTAAACGAGCGGCGGCCCCACGCTGTACATTTAGCTCTGCTTGTCCGGAGCAGGGCTAAATGTACAAAAAAAAACGACTCACCCGGCGCCCGAAACTGCATGTCCCCGGGCTTTGGGTCGGTAGGGATTCGCTTCATAAGACGCACAGATATTTTTGCCCGCCTTTTGGGGATAAAAAGTGCGTCTTATAGAGCGAAAAATACTGTATTTACTAATGTACACCTATGAGCCAAAGTCAGCAGATAGCCCACTAACTGACAGCGCAGTTACGCCGCAGGATCCCGACAGACACCCTGGCTGCCGAAGTGACAGCTGGCTCCGCCTCTTTAGAGCCAGCCGTGCCCGCCCCCTCCCATCTGGCCCTCCAATGAGCACGTTGTGGTGCAGGTGCATTGGTGTGCCATTCAGAACAAATGGCACTGCTCTGCGCCATTGCAAGTAGTGATGAGCACTGCGTGTTACGGTTACGCGGTGCACAGGATGTTACCACAACGAAGCAATGTGAACGAGGTCTTAAATGCATAAAAGATGCGCAACAAAAGTCGCATGGAAATGCAGACGCACGAATGTGGAGACTTTTTGGATTTCCATACACTTTAATTATCAAGCTTTTCCAGCTGAGGATGTATGTTTCCTTTTGGTCTCTCTGACCAGAATCGTATTGGATACTTTGTACTTATAGAAGATGAATGTTAGTACCCCTTTATAACGGCGTGCGTTATCCTGCGGCCACCAATCAGCATCATCCGTCCGGATCTGAATCTGATTTCTGGCGGTGTCTCGGTTCTGATTCGAGAAGCGGCTCCAAGTCAGGTCATTGGTCTCGGTTCTGATTCGAGAAGCGGATCCAAGTCAGGTCATTGGTCTCGGTTCTGATTCGGGAAGCTGCTCCAAGTCAGGTCATTGGTTTTCCTGGAAAGTGGAAAGTATAAAACTTTATCAAATGTATACAATAAAAGAGGATTTTATAGCCGCTCCATCTATCCGCAGTGCAGTAATGTACTTCATTAGACTACGTCAATCATCTGATTGGTTGCCGCGGGTTACGGTACCCCTCCGCCTATTGCATGGGTTGCATGCTCATAAATAAAGTCCGCACTGTTTGAGCGCTGAGTGCGTCCACTCGGCGGTGAAGAGCCTGGCACGGGACACGTCGCCATATGAAGTTGTTGCTGCTTGTTGGTATTCAGGTCTCGTTGCGGCAGCGTTCAGCTCGGTCCTCCCGCTGGCTGCGCCACAAAGACTCCTCTGTTGGGAACATTACAGTAAAAGCACTTATGAGCCTGAGAAGGAGAGGCCGGATAGAGTGTCGCAGGCTGGCATGGGGCGAGAGCTGAAAGGCTCTGCGGGGTAATTAACCAAGTGCTCCTTGTACAGGAATTATATTCCCGGAGGGGGGTCACCTAATTGGATTAAATATGATGCAGATTTGCTCGATTTTGTCAATTTCGGACTCAGAAGTTGCTAAAAAAAATATATAGTATTTGCTAATCTTCAAACATGACTCATAAATTCTTCGATGGGCTTATTTAACTGTG
>NW_017307534.1:82316-84994 GCF_000935625.1 Nanorana parkeri | reverse complement strand
TAGAATAAAATGGCGGCAGTTGCAAGTTTTTATGTTGCATTATATTGGCGCAACTCTTTATCAAACACAAAATTGTAGTAAAAAATACACTTATAAAACACACAATATAATACCCAATTTTTTTAATAAAATATAAAAGACAAGGTTGTGCCGAGTATATAGATACCCAACACGCCAATTGTGTGCGCCCATGAAACGGCGAGACAATACAGCACCCTAGATTGTCTATAGGTAAGGCTTTCAAAGCCTGTACAGGTCATCAGTTTAGAGTTTACTGTGAATATTGGCCCCAGAATTATTGCTCTCACTCTGGCACACACACCAACACTGAACATGTGTGTCGAAATTGACGTTTTCTTACGTAGGTGCATCGGACGCATGGTTGCAGGGACAGGGGACTTTGGGGTGTCTTTAAATTTATTTTACTTAACTTTATTTTTTCAACAGTCAATTGCTGTCACAAGCCCCCTATATGATAGCACATTGGAGGTGACAGGTTCTCTTTAAGGTGACTTTATGGGTCTATTAGACTCCTAATGTCACCTTTGTACTTTAAAGAAGCTGATCAAGTGCAGATCGTACTTGATCAGCTTCTTCCCGGCTTCTCTAGCTGGAGTATGACAGCTAAGAAGCCGGAAGTGATGCAATCAGCGTCGCTTCCAGCAGAGAGGAGATAGGCAAATGGATGTACGCTGGTCTCTCTCTCTGCTGCCCACCGATACCCAAGAAGCCAGTCCCAGGCCCGCAGGAGGGGCAGCTGAGACCAGGAAGCCTAAGGGTAATACTGAGGGGGTAGGACGTTCCTTTAAGTCTTATTTGAAGTTGCTCTTTCTTTCCAGATCTCCACCCCGTCCCAGTCCTGGAAGCCTCCATTATTCAGATGAGGACGTGGCCAAATATAACGATCTCATTCCTGCTGAGAGCGGAAGTCTGACTGAGAAGCCCTCGGAGGTATCCGACTCACAGGTGAGGGGAGATTGCTTTCTTTCGAGACACCCATCTCGGTTACCTCAGCCTGTCTACCTGCATTGAGTACAGAACAGCCAGGACTGACGGCAGAGGTCTATGAAAGGTGGACATGAGATTTCAAGTGTACCTGTTGCCCATACATGTTGAAGACAACCACTTTGTTTTCCGACCAGTATGCCAGGAAGGAGAAGTGACCAGGTGCTGCCCATCTTTGAGGGAGTCAAACAATAGACATTGGATCAGCTTTTCTAAATTGATTGTCGCCTGAGAGTGGTTGTCCAGTAGACATCTGCTAGGTCCTTCAAGAGCTAGACACCAGATCCATCCAGACTCAAAATTGGTCAGCTCATGTCTATATACTTTATATGTCCTGCTACTGGTGATGCCATTGGTAGAATCCTTAGCATCCCATGCCGTTGAGTGTGTCAGATGCCCATGGTCCTCGTTGGGTGCTACGGTATCATCCAACAGCTGCTACATCACTGCTAGGTCCCTTAGGCACAACAGTGACCTACTAGAACCACAGCGCAGAGGAGGACCAGGCAGGAGACTCTCTTGGAATTGTCAGATGCTGAAGACTCTTTAGGTCTTCAGGAGAATGAAGAGGATCATTGGCGGTGTGGACAGTTAAGTATTAACGCTGAACTCCAGGCTGAAGAACAAGTTGCCCTTGTAGTGGGTCCCCTCCACACTGCAAGGGTTGAATGTTTGGTCTAGGAGAAACCTTACTTTATTCCTTGCACCCCAGGCAGCTGGAGGTATCCTCCGCCGCCCAGTGCTCCCAGGTATGTGGCTGGGCCCCCATCACTTTCATGGACAATGCAGGTCCTACATTGTTTGTGATGACGTTGGAGGGCCTGCAACTGGTTAGCCTGTGAAGAGAAGAGGCTTTGGGAGACCGGTCTTTGGAGGAGGAGCCTATGAGAATAAGGTAAGTATATCACCTTGTTAATTCATCATTCCCTAGACAAATTAGCATTTAACCCTTGCAGTGTGGTGGAGGAACCCACTGCAAAGGAACGTTTTTCTCCAGCCCAGAGTTGAACCTTAAGGTGTCTATAAACAATTTGCGGAACCATAGGCCTTGCAAATCTCTGAATGTTCATTCCGTGCGAGGCAAAATCAAACATTCACAGTGTATTTTCTTTTCAGGTCGACTATGTAATACCGATTTATGGTCACTAGATGGAGCTCAGGAGCAAGGAAATACATATTTCCTTTACTCCTTAACTCCATCTAGTGGCCATAGTGTGGTATTATATTACATTCGACCTGAAAAGAAAATATACTAAGAACATTCGTTTTTTTTGCCTTTATTAGCACAGAACGATCGTTCACAGAAACAGACCCCTAAGTATTTTCTTTATCGGGGGGACATTTTGTAAGTTTTTCTTAATTAAAGCTGAACTACGGCCACCTTAATTTATTTATTTTTCTTACCTGGCCGCAGTTGTGCTTTAATGCGAAGGTGATACACTGATTGAATGGTTTGGTGCAGACAGAAGGCCGACTGCTCCAGATAGAACACAATGGCAACCATTGTCACTATGAAAAGCAACCTTCTGAGGTTACTGGGAGTTCCCCGGTGTGAGCGCACATTGTACGGGGTGTGACCGGAGCAAGCGTTTGATAAACTAGAGACAATAAGGAAACCGTCATCACGGAAACGACTTCATAAAGAAAAAAGGAGAGTTACCCATAAAGTCTGT
>NW_017307534.1:73885-82112 GCF_000935625.1 Nanorana parkeri | reverse complement strand
ACTTCTCCGGGGCGATGGAGGATGTCTCAGTCTCTGCTGAATGCAGAATACAAAAGAGCAGGACAAACAGCGGTGTTTGGCTTAATCCCGCTACAGCTCCTTTTAACCCCTTCCTTGCCCCCTTTGTGGATGCACCAAAACCACGCTGCATTGTCTTGCCAGGAACTGCTAATCCTTCAAACATGACACAGCTGTGAAAACAGCTTCACCCCAAGTACCTGTCTAGATGGCATGTGAACTCTTGACGTCTGTCACGATGTAAATACAAAGGTTGTTTTGGTTTTTTTTGTATTCCTGTGTCACAAGGTATGGGAAAAAAAAAGTTAAAGAACGACTCCAGTAATGTCATGACAGATAAATCCTAAATTCACACTTTTAGAAAATAATTAATAAATGTATATTGAAAAAAAAAAAATGTGCAAAGCAGTGCAGCTGTGGATTGGGAATTCCCACCATCCCTGTGCTGAGTTCCCGGGTCTGTACACCCGCTGTGCCCATTATGAGGGGCTCCCACCATCCCTGTGCTGAGTTCCCGGGTCTGTACACCCGCTGTGCCCATTATGAGGGGTTCCCACCATCCCTGTGCTGAGTTCCCGGGTCTGTACACCCGCTGTGGCCATTATGAGGAGCTCCCACCATCCCTGTGCTGAGTCCCCGGGTCTGTACACAGTGGGACACACAGGGCCGGATTCACTCTGCTGCTCCAAGGCCAGGTTCCTCAATGCGCCCCGCCAGATCAATTGACAATGGCAACCAGATCGTGAGGGCGGCAGGGTTAATTTTATTTACATTTTTTTACTTTATCACATTTTTTTATTTACTTTTGTAAAAATTTTATTTATCATTTTTTATCATTTTTTTTTTTATTTAATTAGTTTATCAAGTTTTTTTTATTACAGCCCTGTGCTGGCTCTCCTGTGACAGCTGATGGGTGAAGGCTGCGGTTGGAGCTCTCCCCTCTCACTGTTTACACGGAGCACAGCGGAGATCAAACGTTCCCCGCTCTCCATCCTGAAGATCTCCGGGGGCGGCCAGCGAACACCCAAAACCCCCCAGGTGGACAGGAACAGAAATTATGGCCAAAAGATCTTGTTGTTGCAGCATCCAAGGGCACATAACCTCGGGACTGATTCAGCCTACCAGGCCCCGGCTATATCTATAAAATCACTTTTGGGTGTTTGGGCCCTTTCAGGAAAGCTAGTCCGGGTGGCTTTTGCCTCCCAGAGGAGCTTCCAACCAGCACTAAAGGTTTCCATTGCTCCTGGGACGCGGTGTGAGCTACAATATCCCATTACGAGTCAGGACCTTGGCCTCAGGCGCGCCTCCAAGACAAAAATGGAACAAGTACAAGCAATCAATATAAAAACTGCCGCACGAGGCCAAGATAAAGAGGAGGACTCTGGCACCTCTGTAGTGTTCTTGGCTTATACTCCGACCTCTGACCAGCAAAGTAGCCATGAGTTCCAGGGAACTTATCTGTTCTTGTTTACAAGTAACATAACTGACTGGTATTGCGCAACTTTATCAGTCAATTCACAACCGGAAAATGTCCTGCATGCCTGTCCTTAAAGAGGAACTCTGGGCAAACAGCTGAATTCACATTGGAAAGCCAGACTTGTCACCTGTTTAAAGGAGATGAACTCTGGATTACAAGACGGACTGAACAGACACCCCTCTCTCTCTCCTTGTGCAGGGTGACTGGTCTTGTCCCCGCCCCCTCCTGTTTAGAGCTGCAGCTAACGATTATTTTCAAAATCGATTAGTTAGCCGATTATTAAGTTCGATTAATCGGTTAATCGGATAAACAATAAAATACATTTTTAAAAATGGCTCCAGTTGGATGCGGGCGGGTCTGGCAGCGAGGAGCGTGAGGTGATGAGGAGGTGCAGCGCACAGCGTGTGTGGAGCCGTGAACAGGGCCAACTGATTGGAAGCCGATTAATCGATTATTGAAAAAGTTGACAACTTTTTCAATCGATTATAATCGATTATGTCGATTAGTTGTTGCAGCCCTACTCCTGTTAATAAGACCGGTCACTGCTGCGGTCTCTCCTTGTGCAGGGTGACTGGTCTTGTCTCCACCCCCTGCTGTAATAAAGACCGGTCACTGCTGCTGTCTCTCCTTGTGCAGGGTGACTGGTCTTGTCCCCGCCCCCTCCTGTAATAAAGGCCGGCCACTGCCACTCTCTCTCCTTGTACAGGGTGACTGGTCTTGTCCCGCCCCCTCCTGTAATAAAGGCCGGCCACTGCCACTCTCTCTCCTTGTACAGGGTGACTGGTCTTGTCCCCGCCCCCTCCTGTAATAAAGACCGGTCACTGCTGCTCTCTCTCCTTGTGCAGGATGACTGGTCTTGTCTCTGCCCCCTCCTGTAATAAAGACTGGTCACTGCTGCTCTCTCTCCTTGTGCAGGGTGACTGGTCTTGCCCCCGCCCCCTCCTGTAATAAAGGCCGCCCACTGCCACTCTCTCTTCTTGTGCAGGGTGACTGGTCTTCTCTCTGCCCCCTCTTGTAGTAAAGACCGGTCACTGCTGCTCTCTCTCTCCTTATGCAGGGTGACTGGTCTGGTCTCCGCCCCCTCCTATAATAAAGACCAATCACAGCTGTTCTCTCTTTGTGCATGGTGACTGTTTAGTTTCTGCAGGCAGCCTGTAGTGGGTGGGGTCTGTTGGGCCCCTCCCACAGCTCTGCCCTCTGCACAGGCCATGTGCAGCAAGGTTGATGATGTCACTGCTACTTTTACAAGCGTTTGCAAAGGAACTTGGTGCACACCGAACTCATTTGTGGCTTTTAAGGAAAATATCGAAATAGAGTTTTTTTGCCTTCCACCTAAAAACTGTCCACAACTTCCTGGCAGAGCCGCCTGCGGATGAAATGTTGGCCAGTTTAGTAGGAAAACAGCAGAAATTTGATCCGTTGCGCGGCCAACTTTATCCTGAAAACTAATGCGGCTTCACCATCTAAGCTGCAGTGAATGTCGTCTTCTTCACATGCAGCCCATGTCCCCCCTGTCCTTCCACCAAATCTTTATACGGAGCTCGTAGTGAATGAGCCCACAATAGCGCTGCCCGTTTATTTCAATAGCGAGAGGCGGGCACCGGTGCCAAGCCCGCTCCGAGTTACCAAGTGCCTTTACGCTCCGCCAGAGTAAAATGCCATTGCTATGGGAACGCCACTATGTTCCACAAGCCGGCTGGATAAACAGACCGCGCCTTCCCCAAGTCAAACAAGGAACGGCTCTCAGGATCCCGTGCTAATCCCCGTCTCTCCGTGACAAGGCCCAGAGAAAGGCATGTTTGTACTGCCAGCCATTGTGCAGGTACATGCCTGTGTTCTGCTATATCTCACTCGCCATTGCCGCTGTCAGAATCGCAGCCGCTGTGATCAATCTGCATTCCATGCAGGCGCAGGACTGTTTATTTCCTTTCCTAGCTAAGGTCAGTCTTGTAAATGGCAACCGTGGGCACGGCGAGCAGCTCCGAAAGAGAACCGGTTGTGTTTTTGTTGCTGCAGGAGTACATAGCAGGTCCCTAAATATAATGGCGGGAGCCAAATTTGCTTCATGCGTTCCCGAACTAACAACTCGCTCACTCATGCCAAGAAAAAAGGGATTTCACATACATTTGGGAATTAGTGATGTGCGGGACTTGGAGCAAACCTTGTTGGCCCAAGCAAAACAACTGTGACCAACACCTCCTGCTCCCTGCCAAGTCAATTGCAGCCAGGGCATTCCCTGCCCCACAGCTACACATCACAAAGGAGCGGAGACTGCCCAGGCCACCTGATCAGGGCAGGAGGGGGGTGTCAGTTATAGTTTTGCAACAGCATGAGCAAACTGGGCTCGCACCAAGCCCCCAGCACATCACTATTGAGAATAAGGACCTTTCACATGGGCGGTCTCTTGGTTCACCTTTGATCCGTGATTTTAAAAAAATTAAATACGGGCCACAATGTATCCCTGTGGGCAGCTGGGTGTAAATGGATGCAAGTCGTGCCGAGGCAATAGGTTTCCCTCCATGGCCGATGTTTTCGGACCTGAACGGAGTGGATATAAATGGACGCTCATCCGGTTATATTCTATAGGAATTACATGGGTACTTGTGATGGCGGAAAAACAGAACGAAATTACAGATGTCCTTTCTGATCCGACTCGGTACCGTCTATGAATCCATGAGATGGAAACGGAGGCGCCTGTGCGAAAGGCCTAATAGTATTTTGTATGAGGGCGACCACATTCCGGGGCAAGGATCAGCTGACATGTTCTACTTGGAAATGCTTGTTATTCCCGTCTCTTTAGTCACAGCCATTCTGCTTTCCCTGCTGAAAAGTTAAAAATGAAAGCGTAGCTCACGATAAGAAGATGAGGGAACTAAAAACACTTTAAAAGTTTAGGAACTTCTAAAATCTGGAATTTTTGAACCTGAAGTCAGTAGGAATATGAACCGGGCTCCGTAAAAGATTGTATTACAGAACAGAGTCGTTTGGGAAGCTCCTGGCAGCCTGATAAGGCGATGGGCCATTTGCTTTGAGAACTCTACTAGGGGATGCGGAGATACAAGGGTGAGACCTGGGGGCACCAGCATTTGATGCTCCTCAGGGAACAGCCGAAGCAGATAGAAGGCAGAAACAGCCATTGGAGAAGCCACTAGACCCTCCCTCCCTTTTTGGGAATGAAATGCCAAAAATACACTGAAATTTTGGATTTGGGGAATTAGATCAGAACCTAACATCCAAATTTTGGGATCCACTCTATTGCATGGCACGACCCCACACTAGAAGGAATGTTCAAGAGTAACTTTAGAAAGTATTATTTTTACCT
The DNA here is from genome assembly GCF_000935625.1 of Nanorana parkeri. Taxonomy (NCBI): domain Eukaryota; kingdom Metazoa; phylum Chordata; class Amphibia; order Anura; family Dicroglossidae; genus Nanorana; species Nanorana parkeri. Next base: position 77,295 of record NW_017307534.1, on the reverse strand, counting down.
AAAGAGTAGTTGATGCTTGGAGCGGATGTCTAGCAGAGGTAGTGAGACAGTCAACAGTAAGAGAGTTTGAACATACCTGGGACAACCTTAGGTCTAGCCTCAGACAAAAATATAACAAGAAAAGCGGACTCGATGGACCATTTGGTCTTTTTCTGAGGTCAGTCTTTAAATATTCTATGCAACACTAGCCACTTTTTTTTTCTTTTTGGATGGCATCAGTAAGAGCAAAATTTCTGTCAGTGACCCCATTGTGGAGATTTTCCCTGACACCAGTACAAAATTGGGTAAGGGGTTTGTCGATGGTACAGGAAGCCTTCTTCACTCTATGGAAAATGCTATTTTGTGTCGCCATTGGTGAGATTTCCCATCAGTTCCTGTCCGGCAGTCTCCTCAATCATGAAACAGATGACAAAAATATGACATTGGCTCTAAAGCAGGCCATAGACTACGTGAATTGCATTGGAGTCCTGCAGATTCGGCCGAAACTCAAGCTGTGTGTGTGGCCCTGCCAGGACCAATAAGGCAACTTATGACGAAGGTGCCAGGGCTGAAGTTTGTCAGCCAGTGACTGCAACCAATTGGCTACAATCAACGTTAGGGTGCCAGCTATCAGAATCAAAATACAATAGCCCGGCTGGGGAGATTGGGTTGGGAGGACCCAGTTGAGTGGGGTTTCTTGTTCAACCCATAATTAAAAAATAGTACAGTGTATGGCCAGCTTTCCCCTTCCACGTCCAAAACAAAAATGAGACGTTTGGCCTCTAATTACATGCGTGCCGCTACCAAACCTCAGTCAAGTTGCAGAGATTGCTGAGGGACCCGGCCGCTTCATGGACAGCCAGGTCCTGATAAGTTTTATCTGCAAAAGACTGGACCTGAGAAAAATACGGGAGCCATCATTCTTGACTTCCATCTCAAAACTTTAGTTGCCTGGACTGGGACGACATGCAGCCAGCGGGTTAGGCATGGGGAAAGTACTGAAGCTGGAGGTTCTCTATGACAGCCGGGTGGCCAAGCAATGAATATATCCCTTTCAGTACAGGTGCCTCTCACATGAAATACAACCTTTTGATTTGCGTTGAACTTGGCGTGTGACAACCTCAGGGTAAATGTGTCAGGTTTATCTCCCCTCATTAGTCCCGGCGCCCGACATCAAACAATATTTAGACTGAAAACAATGAAAACACAGCTGTGATCTTCAGCTAGCGCTGCGCGGGGTTGGCAAAACATTTGAGACATTCCTCGTCCTTCTAAAAGCTTTCAAAGAAACACCTCTTCTCCGCCGAGAAACGTTGGGACGCGGCATGTTGAAAACATTAATTGTTAAAAAATCATCCCAAATATCTACTGATAGGTCAACCATTCAATCTTATTCATGGTGTGCGACTGGTGGGGGGTTGTTAGAGTGTAAGCTCTGTGGGGGAAATGTAAATTAGCTTTGGCTGGATTTCTCCATTATCCGACACCTATCTGAATAACGTTGTTTTATTTTGTGTACAGGGCAGCGACAGCGAATACGAAGTGGACCAGAACCAGCAGAAGAGCCATTCCTTTGTCAACCACTACATCAGCGACCCCACCTACTACAACTCCTGGCGGCGGCAGCAGAAGGGCATATCCCGGGCGCACGCCTACAACTACACCGACACCGACCTGGAGGACTCTGAACAATGTATCATACCCAACAGCAACAGCAGTCAGCAGGGCAGCCTGTACAGGTCCAAACCCAGTCGGACTCCAACACCTCAGCAGGCCCCGCCCCAACAAAACCCCATATACCGCCCGCCCAGCAGCCTGGCCCCTACATCCCGGGCCCCCATCGCTGGATTTTCATCCTTCGTTTGATGACAAACCTTGCACCGATGTACCGTTGTTTCTTTGAATTTCAAGAAGCAGATAAATATATTTTTTGGGGGGGGGGGGGGACAAAACTTTATGGAATTTGTATTGGAGACAATCAGTCATGGATTGAGATCTTTATTTTGCTGCTTCAAATATGTATAATATTCCAAAGGTTTTTTTTCGGGGGTTGCAAAAAGTGAGAGAACCTACGTGCAAGAGCCGAGCTAAACCAAGGAAACCCTCCTCGCCGAGGAACCAGGCGGCCGCAAAATGGCTGCCCATCTTGCCGTCTACATGCCTATACCAAGGATTACCGTGCCTGAAGATAAAAGTCTGGCCAGCAAGCGATGGAAGGCGGCCTGCTTTCCAGCCGAACAATGGCTCCCGCAATCGTTACAGTGTATCCATAAGGATTATAACTTCAGTATTAGACGCTTTGCACTGGTCGGCGATCCTCATACCCCCCCCCCTATGGTATGGGAAGTACAGATTATTACCACAGGGCCTATTTTGGACATGACATCAAGGATATTTGTCTAAGAAACTGCCTGGATCCCTTGAAGGGAATAAAACAAATATAAATCATTTAAGGATTCATTCACAAGTTACAGCAAGACATAAATCTAATGTCCAGGGTATAAAACAAGGCTTCGAGGAAACCTCCACTTCAGAGAGCGGGCCTCTTTATTCAGGGCGGAACTGCGCTGCCCCTAGCAACCAAGGACCCACTTCTCCCTTCTAGGTCGGACTGAAAGGCAGAAGCCGATTGGTTGCTGCAGGCAGTCTGGTTCTATTAGACACTGTCAAGTCACGCGGCCTACAGTTCTGGTGGTACCGTCCTTCTTTACAGAACCCCAAGAGAGACCCATATGTGGGTCAGCTTAGGGTATCCCAACGTTGGAGCTGGACTTGAGTTTCCCAATTTGGTTTTTTTTTTTTTCTCCGGCCATTGGGAGGTATAATATGGACTTTTCAGCCCGTACCATCAAAAATTGTCCTTTTTGTTTATTTAATATCATTTTTTTACCTGAATTTGCTACTTTTTTTCTTATCCTCGATATTGCATACAGGTTTGAGAAAGGAAGCTCAATGGTCGCCTCGCGTCGGAGGGGTAAAATTCTCTCCTTTCTCAGACCTTGCCTTGGGTTTGGGCCTAGTGTGGTGTGACAGAAAACAGAGTAGCATTGCATATACCTAAAACAGTATTCTAGAGGAGAATGGCATATGATGAGAGTGTGTTGGATGTGGATTGCTGAATATATAGAGGATATCAGTTATGTAGGATGTGATGACGTGTATAAGGAGAACTCCACTCAGGACAAACAATCCCTTATTATATATAATATATATTATATAATTTCATGTGCAGGTTTGGTCATCCTGTTTTGAGCTTTAGAAATCCATATGTTAGATTCTAAAGGAAACCTAACGCAAGAACAATCTGGAGTCTGCTCCTTCTGCTGCTGCTGGCCTTGTTCTAAACATTCTCTGGATGTCTGGGCTTTTTTTTTTTTTTTTTTATTCTTTGGTCCAAAAAAAAAAACAAATTGAAAAAAAAAAAATAAGAA
>NW_017307534.1:71001-73644 GCF_000935625.1 Nanorana parkeri | reverse complement strand
GTGGGTTTTGGGCTTTTTTTTTTTTTTCTTTATTACTTCGACCAAAAAAAAAAACAATATGCAAAAAATAAAATGAGAAATTCTGAACTTGCACGTTCAGGATTTCCAGAGCCAGAGAGCATTGAAGTCTTTGGAACGCCTTGACAACCATGCACTTGAGATATTCAGAAGACGAGGCCTGCAGCGGCAACCGGCGCATCTCTCTCAGTACAGGGTTCAGGAATCGGCTATGCAGGATAGCAAGGGAGCAAAGTGTACAGACTCACACGGCGGGATCTATACTGTGACCCACAAATTGTACACACGGGTTCGGGATTGTAGAACTGCTCCAGATCAAAAGGGGTGATGAACCTTTCCTGCCAAACGTTCAGGCAGCGTGCTGAAGTTGCCTCTTGATGGGAGTTCTTCCTAAAGTTATCAACTGATCACATCCTAAAGGTCCCCACACACCTTGCGATAATCGTCCGATAATCGCGGGAAATCCCACGATCGTACGATTATTGTAAGGTGTGTGGAAGCCGTGCGACCTCTACTACTGTACAGTCGCACGACTTTTAACTTATGGACATGTTTGAAAACCCGCCGAGCATCGTACGATGTTCGGCGGGTTTGTGGCATGTTCGTACGATAAAAGCCGGATGGGCCGGTGTGCGCAAGCGCACACTGCCCGTTTGGCATTGCGGTCATCGAAAGCCCCCCCCTCAGGGGGCGTTGCTTGTGATCATCGCAAGTACGATCTGCCTATGCAAGATAGGCAGATTGTACGTTTTTTTTAAGTACCTTACAACCATCGCAAGACAAAAGTCTTGCGATGGTTGTAAGGTGTGTGAGCCCAGCCTTAGAGATTCATATTAGTCACATGTGTCAAACTCAAGACCCAGGGGCCGAATCCGGCCCGCCAGGCCATTTCCTAGACTTCTACTTTCAGATCTAGGTATTAAGTTATTACTAAAACCAGTGATAATGGAATGCAGAGGCAATTATGATGAAGATTAGAAACATTTATATAGTCTTACAGGCCCTTTGAGCGCAACCGTAATGTTGATGCGGCCCACGATTAAATTGAGTTTGACACCCCTGATATTATTAGTGTATGATATGCCTTCTACTGTCATGTTCTCTTTTCTGAGAGTCTTCTGTCAGGTAGGTAAAGTAGACAAAACCACACCCCTTTTATGTGGCATGACGTCATTGCTCTGAATGGATAATGAATAGAAAACGTTACCCATGGCGTAACTACAACCATAACAGACAAATGGCTGCAATGGGATCTGAGGGCTGTGGTGGGGACCCATTACCGTCCCCTTTACTTCACTCTTATGCTGGTCAGAAAATAGTCAAATTTTTATAATAATTGTTACATGTACTAATAAATATGCAGGAGAAGGGCGTGCCTAAGCAGTCATACAATTTATATCTTATGCCCTCGCACTACATTTGCCGATCTAGGGCAAATCAGTCGGTATGTCGCCAGCATACAGCTTAACACTCGCCAGCACTCTTTTGAAAAGTGTAGAACATTTGCAGGTTTCCATAGTCATCCATTGAGAAGATTTTCCTTCACTTTCCGTCTGTCACTGGGAATCCTCTCCAATGGGGACAGAGGAAAAAAAGAAAGCATGTAAGTAGCGCGGGGAAGGTTTAGAACCTCCATCAGGTTTTCTGTTACGTCTCCCTGTCTTTTCCTGGTGACACGGGGACTGAAAATGTGGATCGTCCTCTATAATGTTGACCAGCTGTGTAGACTAATAGTCTCCTCCTCACTAGAACTAGAAAATAGTTTTGCCTTGAGTTGGCCTTTAAGTCTTTCTGGAAACTCATCTGTGCAGGAAATGGGCGTTTTACCAGCAGGAACAGGACGGGCATGTGCGTAATATGCAGATAAAGGTATTTTGATAACAGACTTTATAGTTAAAGGAGAACTATGAGGGGGAGGGGCTTTTCACTCACCTCATAGTTCTAGCCGACCTGTGACAATGAGACTGTCACAGGTCGGCTCAGTAGATCGGGAGGTGAGCGAACACATACCGGCGTTCGCTCACTTCTCGATCCTGTCACTGCAGAGAGCCGTGACAGGGGGAGGGGCTGGATTCCCCCCTCCCCGATCCTCCGGCGCTGACTGGCGGAACGGACGGGGGAGGGGGCGGGTACAGCTGGCTCTGCCTCTAGATAGACAGAGCCAGCTGTCACTCACGCTAGTTTGTGTCCTCCCGTTACCTTTAGGAGAACTATGGGGAAAAGTCCTAACCCCATAGTTCTCCTTCAAATATGAGATGCGGGTTAAGATGCAAGTGAGGTAGAAAGTTGGGGGACCGACTGTTCCTCCCAGGAAGATGACCTTGCCTTTTGCTCTTTTTGGGTTTTTATTACGTTGTCTGCATCATCAGGAATATAATGCTACAATTTTTTTAGATACCAGCCTATAGAACAGAGGTACCCAACCTTCATGCCACGCCCCCAATGTTACATGTTCAGTATTTCTGGGATCATTTGGAAAATGTTTTTTTTTTTTAATCTCCAAAAGGTGTTTAAATCCATAGAACCCAAAAGGAGAATAGAATTCCAAAATAGGGCAACCGCTTGGACCTACAGATTGTGAAGTCTTTCAGTATCGTCCAAGGCTGTTCACATAGCAGAACTGTG
>NW_017307534.1:62218-70989 GCF_000935625.1 Nanorana parkeri | reverse complement strand
AGTCATGGGAAATTAGAATGCAAATATCAGGAGCATTAAAGATACAGAAGAAATACAATGTATAAACCAAAACAAATGTGTCTGGTTAAAGGGTCAGTCTACCCAAAACTTCTTTTTTTTTTGTTTTTAGATGCAGATATTGCTTCCAAGATAAAGATAAAAAGTGTGTCCACCTAAAGCCAGTATTTCAGCCATAGGTGGATGCTGGTCCGCTGAAGCATGCACTGGCTTCTAAGTATTATTCTCTTGACCAAATTCCTATTGTACAAAACATCCTTTTGCCAGAATTAAAGAACTCCGGGGATTAAAAACCGTACCCTTGTAGTGGGGCTACTCCTGCACTGCAAGGGTTAAGCCCTCGTTTTGTCTAGGGGGGCTCAAATAAAGTAGATATGCTTAGCTGACCCTGGGTCGCACCTAGCTGCTAGACCGGTGCCGGCAGCCTCTTCTCCCCCAGCCCCCCCCCACCGCTCTGGTGGTCTAAGGACCGCTGATGTCATCACGTCTAATGCAGGTCCATTGACTTACATTAGACGTGAGGACGCAGGAGCGGAGAGGGGGAGAGAGGAGGGCACTGACCACCACCGGGACCGAGGATCAGGCTTTATTCGAAGTTCCCTACACCCTTGGTTCTCAACTGGTGGGTCGCTACCCCATGTTCAGTGGGTCACGGCATGCTTTCCACTTTTCTAGTTTCTAATTTCCAGTTCTCACAAAGTAGGGAGACTGGGTGGATCTTAAAAAAAAAAAAGAAATACATTTTTTTTTTTGAATGTGTATATGTGTGTGTGAGATTGTGGCTGTGTGTATCTGTCAGCGTTTTTGGAGGGCCCGTTCACACTAGTACAGTGCTTTAAATGAACACTCCTGTGCCATTAACGCGCACTGTACCATGCAATCGCACCTACTACGCATTCTGGTGTGGGAGGTGCATTGCCATTCATTCCCACCTCACGCTCCCACAGTTCAATTGCCCGCACTGCAACGCGCGGTACCGCAATACTGTTCATTCCATTGCAGTGTGTCTTGGGTCGCGACCTAATGACCATGGACAAACATGGGTCCTGAGGTTATACAGGTTGAGAACCACTGCCCTACACCATACGAGCACTTAACCCTCGCAGTGCAGGGGGGCGGCCCCATCGCAAGGGTACGTTTTATTTAAATTCCCGGAGTTCTTCACGCCAACGTTTTGTTTGAGCCAATATGCAAAAAGGAAAAAAAAAAAAAAAAGATAGTTTTCACATCGGTTTTGCTGCTTTTCATACGTTGCCGCCACAGCAAATAGTTGACGTCGTCAGATTATTTTTTGTTACACATTATGTATAAAAACAATGTAAAATAAAAAAAAATACAAATAAATCTGATTTTTTTTTCGTCACGAGTGCCGGAAGCAAACGTTTCTTTTTTTTGTTCTCTGTATTCTCACTGCACAGCGAGCGATGCGTCCAGCACTTGCGTTACCTGCTGCAGGGAAGTGTCGTCAGCAGAGTCTCTGAAATCTAAGAGGCCGTTTTGTTTTGGGACTTGGTTGGCTTATTATTATTATAGAGGACTTATAGAGCGCCAACAGTGTGCGCAGCGCTTTACAATATAAGGAAGACATTACAGTTACAAGACAAGATGGGAAGGAGGGCCCCGCCCCTGAGGGCTTACAATCTTATGAGGCTCATTCACACCACAGCAAAGGTGACAACGCAAGTTATCTATACTGCATATGTTCCATGTGTTGCTTTGCCATGCTTTCTTAAAGGTACAGTCCACCTTCTGCAATGTATTAGATGCACTCACATTAATAAAATAGAAAATGTGCATTGATTACATTTTTGCATTTAAGCCTGCAGAGCATTACGACCGTGATCAGAGCATTGCACATGCTCCTGTATGGTTTGCATCCTAGTACCATGCCTGTATGGGAGGTACGGACCTTCTGTTATGGGGCTGGAGGAAGGTAATAATGGCCTGCAAGTGCCGGCATGATCTGCACGTTGCAGGGTGGGGCGGGCAGGGACACACATTAAAAGGGGGGGGGTTAAGTTGGTGGCACATGGGGGGTAATGCTCCGCTTAGCTCCTGGGCAACCAGTGCCGTCAGTGAGCTGGGCAGGACCCCAGCCAGGGCGTCACAGGTTGCTAAGCTCTTAGCAAACCAAGGCGCTGTGGCTAGAAAGGCGGCGGCGGCCATACCTGCGCCCCCCCCCCCCCCCCCATGACCTGATGAGGCAACTGCCTCATTATAGGGATGCCCCTGGCTGTGGCTGTAAGGAGCCTTGCAATGGGACTGGCTCCACAACAGCTGGAATGCCGAGGTTGCCTACCCCTGATGTAGGGGGGAGGAGCAAGGAACCATAGAGGAACATGCACAAACGTACGCACGTTATTGAGGGGGGAACCAACCCTAAAAGGTCAGCAAGGACTGCAACATCAACCTAGACCAGTGCCAGGGACCTTATTCCTTTGTGACATGCGTCGTGACTGCTGCTGCATGCATCAGCTACACAACAAGCGCCTGGCGGGAAGGCAAAATGTGGAACCTCTTTGGTGCCCTCGTGTCTTTCAGCAATTATTAGACAAGAAATAGACGTTTCACACGTAGCCGCCTCATCATGTGTTTCAGAACAGACCCCTGATGGCCTATTCACTAAGCAGGCCACAGAGAAGACCCTCGTGCACTGACCTGACTCCTCCCAAAACCAGTGTTTCCCTTATAATGCTTGTTCACTTTATATCCTATTTGCTGAGAATCTCTACGTGTGATTGGTCGCTGTATTTTATGCAAAAACCTCAATTTGTTTCCAAATAATTCTTACATTTTGGGGGAGAGTGACGGGACGGCAGCGTTTTGGTGGTCTAGGGGTCACATTTGGTAAAAATTGGATCACCATATTGATGTCTTTAAAGCAAGGGTAGCAAACCTCCGGCCCTCCAGCTGTGGGTGAAACTACAAATCCCACGATGCATCTCTCTCCGGGAGTCATGTCTGTGGCTGTGAGAATCATGCAATGCCTCATGGGATTTGTAGTTCCACCACAGCTGGAGGGCCGGAGGTTTTGCTACCCCTGCTTTTAAGGGATACCCCCCAGCAGACATTGTTCTGCCAGTCTGATGCCTGCAGAGAAGTCTCACTACTCCTGCAGTATTCTCTTAAGACATAATATGCACAGCGGGGGCATAGAGCAGAGGCGGTTTCACTACTCCGGTATCGTAAGCACCTACCCATAACTGAAATTCAGTTTCTGTTGAACTGGCCCTTTAAATTGTTGCAAATATTTTTCAGCATCCCAAAAATCTATGCAGCCGCCTATTTGTTCACCTGCAAACGCTAGTTTGTTAAAGCGGAACTCCAGCCCTATTTTTTATTAGGATGGAGAAGGGTCGGTTACTGATTGCTGTGTCCCCATAAGGGAAGATTCCCCACTTCCTGTGTGGCCACGGCCCCTCAACAGGGTTTCTAGCACCTTCCCACACCATCCAAAGCTATAAAACAAAAAGCTGCGTCTGGGGTTCCACTTTAACGGTCACGAGTAGCATCCCCCGAATAAGATATACTACCAAAAAATGATTGAAGAGTTCGGCCAGCCTCGGCGTCTTAGGGGCTTATATGGATTCGAAATCTTCGGGGAGGAGACGGATGCTGTTGTTTTCGATTTGTTGTCACGTGTTTATTTTTTGCAGATTGTTGTCATCGTTTTCCATCGTTGTAAATTCAAAATGAAAACTGAATTTATTTTTGTTATCAAAAGTGTGAAGAATAAAAATCTTGGCAAAAATGTATCTCTGTTATAGAGAGTATGTTCTGTATGTGGGGGGAGGGGTCAGTCCCGGGGGCCCGGGAATTCCTTCCCTCCGCCGGATGACGCAGCGCGGTATGTGACATAGTTACATAGTATTTGAGGTTGAATAGAGACACGGGTCCATCAAGTCCAACCTATTTATGCGCGTATGTATACAATGTAACCAGTTCATGATTTTAGTTTGTTGAGTTACATTGTATGAGGTTGGGGAAAGCCGACCAATGTAGAGTGAGAGGGAACGTAAAGTATCTGTGAACACGCCAGAAGCACATTGGAACAAAGAAATTGTGTCGCAAAATTGCACTTTAGTTTGGTCAAAAATCAGCTGGTAGCACTTTTTATTCATAAGCTTTTATTTGGTGGTCATGTGACCACGTGTCTCCTCTGCATAGTGGGGGGAGGGGGGCCTTCTTGTAAGGTAAAGCTACCTATACACTAAAACAGGGGTAGGCAACCTCAGCACTCCACTCCAGGCACTCCCATAAGGCATTGCAAGACTCTGGCATCCATGGGCATGACTCCTAACCCCACGTGGAGTGCCGAGGTTGCCTACCCTTACACTAATGGATTCCTAGAGAGCGTGGATGGGGGAATCCCTTCCCGCAGGGCTTTTGTATTCTGACAGCCGGCACTCACCGCTGTCAATACCGGAACATTGATTGCAGCTGATTATTATACAGGATTTGACATTTGTAAATCGCTGAGCTAACCAACCGTTTGCTCAGCGCTCTACAATATAAGGAAGACAATACAATTCAAGACAAGATGGTAAGGAGGGCCCTGCCCCTGAGGGCTTACAATCTAAGAGGGAGGGGCCAGTGATACATGAGGAGGGGGCTGTGTGGGGGGATGAATTGTTTGAGAATGTGATGGTTGAGGTGGGATCGGCTTCCCTGAAGAGATGAGTCTTAAGGGATCGCCTAAAGGCAGTCAGAGTGGGAGACAGACGGACAGGTTGGGGTAAAGAGTTCCAGAGGATGGGAGAGACTCTAGTGAAGTCCTGGAGGCGAGCATGGGAGGAGTTTGGCTGCAGTCGTTTTTTCGGCCATCAATTTTCGGCCCGGCTCCTTCGACAAAAGTCGCTTAAAAAGGAGAACTACAAGGGGAGTGATTCACACTCATCCTCCTAGTTAGAGCTGACGTGTGACATTGAAACCGTCACACATTGGCTCTATTGATCGGGAAGTGAGAGAACACATACCGTCGCCCACTCACTTCTCGATCATCTCCCTGCAGACAGCGGTGACTGTCAGTCACCGCTGTCTGCAGGGATTCCCCCCTCCCCTCTCCGATGCTCCAGCACTGACTGGAGGAACGGACAGTGGAGGGGGGCGGGTACAGCTGGCTCTGCCTCTAGATTGACAGCGGTCTCTGCCTATCAGCCAGCTGGATGGATCTCCACTGTATTGTCGGGATTCGCCCCGGTTGTGGCGCTCTCAGTATATAACGAGCTTGGGTCACGGGAGGACATACATATACGCCCTACATAACCAACAGCAACCAAAGATCAGCTGAAGGTCCCTTTTAACATATACACATTGGTCACCCAAGGCCAGTCAGGCCTAAATGTTACCAGAATTGGCCACATACGAGGGTGGATTCATTTGTGGTTCCTAGCCAAACTGTCTGGAGGACCATAGAATTGCTCTCAAGGGAACTGACTCATAGATGGAAGCCACAATCACCACTGGAGACATCAAGAGCCGCTCATACATGGCCAGATTGTGAGCAGATCAGGTGAACAACAAAACTAATCTGGCCAACTGGGCACATGACCACGAGGGCATTTCTGGTCGGTTGCCGACTACAGGTGCAGTACGGGATAAATAGGGGTTTGTTTTTTTTTTAAATGTGCAAGAAAAACAGAAATTTGCTTCTAATTTTAGCAGAAATATTGAGATTTATGACTCAGAACTTTAGGAGATAAAAATACAGCAAAACAAACAACCAAATGTAAATATCTTGTTTGTCTCAGTCATAAGAAAAGTTGTCTTCAGTCACATGCCGTCCTAGATCACTATTTTTACTACCAGTCACAAGGAGATTGTTCTCACAGATTCGGGCTTAGCCGTGCTTCAGTGGAACTCGGAGTGCCAAAGCCGTGTCATGTGACATGCAGCGCTACTTTTTGGAAGTCCAATTATAGGGACATGCCTATAATACGGTAGACTGAGGTTGTTGCCTCAGGCGGCATCTCTCTGGGTCATGTTGGGGGGTGGCAAGCAGAGCGGCATGTCACAATGTTTGCAGGGTGCCTGCTGCCCCCTTTCCAGCCAGAGCGTCTCAGGTTGCTAACAGTTGGGTGGGGAGATGTGTAAGGGCCAGTCACATCTCCATGCCCAGCTCTTAGCAACCTGGGATGTTCTGACCAGCGTCCTGCCCAGCTCCTGGCAACCAGTGATGTCACTGGTTGCCAGGAGCTGAGCAGGACACTATGGCCAGTGTCCCACCCAGCTCCCGGAAACCTGCACTGGAGCTATGTGGGATGCCAGCCAGACCAGCCAACCATGTCCGATTCAGTTTAGTTTTTGAACGAAATTCGGATTCGGAAATTCGGATGCGCCCGAATTTCAACAAATTATTCTGATTTTGATTCGGAACGAAATGACACACATTTCTACCTTCCATACTGACCTATATGTGCTGTGTGGGGCCAAGAACCAAGAAGAGCCTACATTTTGGAGGGGGGGAGGGGGAGGGGTCATTAAAGCAGTGGTCCAGTGATGTCGGGTCCGCTTCCCTTGAAAGAAAACCTTTGCGGAAATACCTTTTGTGCCATGGCAGACCTTTATAAATGTACTTGTTGCATTACCCAGCCAGCCATATGGTTGTAATACGGAACAAGCATGCAGCCAGTGAATTCAATACTCCTGGTGTGCGTGCTTATTTTGAGTGTTGAAGCCGACGGATCAGTACCATAGCTTCGTCAATAGCACTTTTCATCAGTGGGAGGCCACCAACTTATTTTAGTACAGGCTTCTCTTAAACTGAGCCAGATGGGCAGGAATTAAAGAGGAGTGGACCCCACCGGTGCCACCACTCCCCACCCCCAAAAAGCTTTTTTCACATCCCAAAAATGGAGCATCCCTTTAAGCCTGATCTACAAGACACTTCGCATGGAATGGGGCAGATTAAAATTAAAGTTGGTGTCTACATTGCCTCTAGAAGCCGAATTAAAGGCAGGGGGCTTCCGATTGGTGGCCCCAAGCGACACAAAAACGTATCAGGAACGCATCACAAAGCATTCGCTGGGTAAATGGAATGTGTGGTATATTTTTCTCTTCGTGGATTCCTCGTATCTGTCTGCACAGCGGGCTACAAAATGTGGAAGACATTATTTTATAATAGAAAGTGTTGACGATAAACCAGCACTCGCCTGTTGTGCGTTCCTCGCTGTTCCCGGCTCTCCCAGGCGCAGCACGGCGCTTCTTCAACTTTTTTTTCCCATGGTGAAAATGTTCCCGCTGAGTCGCTGCGTCTGGAGTCAGAACTGCGCAAAACAGAAATTTTAGATGGATGTATGAGTTGTTGATATTCAGGAGGATGTGCGCGTTCCATCTGCTAAGCAATTAGTAATCTTCCTACACATTCTACACAAAGCTGCCGATCCATGAGACAAGAGAAAGTTAAAGGTTACCTCCACCCCAAAACCAATATTGCAGGAACTGAGAAATGCCGAGGAGGGGCGCAGCGCTGCAGCAGGATCTGCATCCAATCCACAGCTCTGCCTGTGTACACATCACCCCCCACCGCCATGGCTCTGCCCCAGGGTGCAGGGAATAGCTAAGGTGTACTAAAGGGGTTAGTTCCCCATTATTGTTATACAGGATTTATATAGCGACAACCAGGGGGGCGTAACTAGAAATCACAGGGCCCCATAGCAACATTTTGTATGTGGCCCCTGTGATTTCTAGCTAAGCCCACCTGAGGGTGACCCTGCAGAGCCCACCATAGACTCTCGCGATCGCTTGCCGGGGCCCGCCTCCTTGATCGCCAGGCCCCGCCTCCTCCATCACTGCCAATGACGGGCCCGGCCGCCTCCTCCGAAGCTGCTGGTTGTCCCCGACTCCTCCTCACAGCCGCCAGTGACAGCCAGCAGCCTGAAATGCCATGGCGACCCAGGTGGCCCGCATGGCATCAGGGGTCGCCTGGGTCTCTATGGTGATTGTTACACCACTGGCGCCAACAGTTTGCGCAGCGCTGTACAATATAAGGAAGACATCACAATCACAATACAAATCAAGACAAGATGGCGAGGAGGGCCCTGCCCCTGAGGGCTTACAATTTGGGGGCCCAGTCACACCCTATCCAGTGCCTGGAATGCACTGGATCGCATTGATGAGGCCAGGCCATGTTCTGGGGCAGGAGGGGGCGTGGCGGTGCCATTCATGTCAATGGCACTGCAGACACGCTTCCCGCCCGCACTGGAATGCGAGGTACAGAATGCTCCGTTCCAGTGCAGTGCCATCGGAAAAAATAGTGCATGCAGCACTGCACTGGAACAGAGGGCATTCTGTACCTCGCGTTCCAGTGCGGGGAGCGATCGCGGAGGGGGGCGTGCCTGTCATGCCATTGACATGAATAGCACTACGACACCCCATAACACGGCCCGGGCCTGCTCAATGCGATCCAGTGCATTCCGGGCTCGGACCGCACCGGAGCGCACTGGACGTGGTGTGACCGAGCCCTAAGAACCTTTGGGTCACACATGGGCTTCAGCTTGTGTAAGAGCAGTGCGCACGGCAAGCACATACAAAGCTTTCAGGCAGCTTTTAAAAGTTGTTTCCATAATTTGCATATATGTATATTAGCACATGTTGATTTGCATACACCGAAAGTTGGTTGAGTATTGTAATATTAAAGAAAAACGCATGGAAAATCATAACCACCACCCTGAGGTGCATATACTGTATATCTGGAGTTGGTCTCTCTCAGTAGAGATTGAGGAACAAGGAAACACATTCAGTTTGGTGAGAAG
>NW_017307534.1:58471-62165 GCF_000935625.1 Nanorana parkeri | reverse complement strand
TGGACCACAAGGAGTTAACAATGAATGGAACTAGTCATTGGGAAAAATCACCGTTTCCTCCCGAGTTTTCTCTCCTCCTTCTACAAAAAAAAACAGAAATGAGCTCATTGGCTATTATTGTTCCAAACTCTGCCATGGCAACGAAACAAGACGTCGGCCCCAAACAGCGCTCGTTCCAACTGGGGTTTGGGGTCAGAAAGATCCAAAAGTGGAATTACTTTTAGGGGCTTTTTCTATCAATGCCTAAAGTTTTCCGTTCCATTCCGCTGCGTCACAATGTCTCATTACTGAGCAAAAAAAACGACTTTTAAATCATCTACGACACCTCGGGTGGGTCCGATCTGGGCGGCGCAAAAGTGTAATGATGGCGCGCAGTGCGCTGACGCAGACCTACCCATCCAGGATCACCCTTCAGTGAAAGGGAGCTGCATTCTGATTGGTTGCTCTGGACCAGCATCATTGGTGCCATAAAGTGAACCTTTCATCAACTTTACAAATCTATTTTATATGTTAATCGATGCGACGACGATGAAAAATCCTTGAGATCTGTTCATGGATCCCGATTAAAGGTCTTCTATGGTCGGAAACTGAAAATAAATCTGTATTACTATAAGTTCTCTCCCCGCTCCTAATAACCAGATCCATCTAGATCCTTGGTTCTCAATTAAGTTGTTTTACATGCTGGTTTGTGAGTGTGCCATGATGCCTTTCTACTGTTCTACTGTTCAAAGCCCATTTCGTGTGCACCTTACTGTATAACTGGTAACAAATTGTTGAGTGCGTTTGTCGTTTGTTTTGCTTTCCCGTGTTCATTGGGTCGCCGCATGCCTTCCACTTTTCTAGGTGCACCTCCCACCCACAGTGCGTACGGCCGCACCAGAAGTTCTGGTGCGGTACCCTAATGCCGCGCATTCCAATGCAGTGCGACTTGGGTCGCGACTTAATGGCCAAGGACAAATGTGGGTCCTGAGGTTCCGTAGGTTGAGAACCCGCTGATCTAGATGATTGCAAACTCCCTTGTTGAAGATGCCCATAGAATGGACTTCCTCAATGCAGTGACGTGCGGTACCTCTGGTTCCGGATGAGGCATTCCCTAGCCTCGCCTCCAGCACGTCCCGCCCCCCACCTGATGAAGCCCCAACCCGGTCCCCAAGCTAGTATGAAGAAGGAAGGGAGGAGCCTCCTTGTCCCTCACTTGCTCCTCACTGCTGAGGCATTGAGATTGATGGCCTCAGTAGCTTTTTTTTTTATTGAACAGCTTGGACCAATGGCGCTTTGCCAGTGGTCCAAGCCATCCACGGAGCTCACGCCTCTAACAAAGAGTAGAGGCTGTGACAGCTCTGGCCTCAATAGTTAGGTTACACAAGCAGTGGGGGAGCCCGCTGCTGTGTAAACCAAACTACCTGACAAAAGCCGGATGCAGCGGGGAGGCTTTCCCTGCTTTGTAACCCGATAGAAGCCGCACTGAATGGAGAAAAAGCTGTCAGCTTCAGATTTGAAGCGGACAGCTTTTTCCTCCATGATACTAGGTTAGGCTCTGCCTCCCCTGACCGCACATCCCTGCCTCAATGCGCTGACACCATTTCACTCAGCACCGTGAATGTGAACTTTCTGGTGTCACCGCTCTCACCGCCTTCTGAACTACAATTCAACGTCTGAACAATGTTACAGTATCACGGCTTGCTGGAAGCAATGCATGATGGGATATGGAGTCTTGAGAAATGGAGATTGCATCACATCAAGCCGCAGGTGAAGAGACGCAAAGCACACTGGGAATCCAGGAAGTTGTTGGAAGTGATGGGCAGGCGGAAGGCGGCGCTCCCTACATAAAAGGGATTTTCTCTAGTAAGCTTTGATTGTATTATCAGAGACATCTCCAGTATGTATTCCTACTACAATGCCGATGTCATAACCGGAGAGGAGATGCCGGGACTTAGAACTCCTCGATCTGCTGATCACATCATCTTTGTATTATAGAGACATTATTTCCATTATAAACATCTACAAATGGCGGAGCCGTCAAAACATCTCTTCCATTTCCTCTTTGCGTCACTCACATCGCTCTGTTGCGTTATTATTAATTCTGTCTGTTTATACCAACAATCCTTCGGAGGTGTCACTGCAGCCAAATCTACAACTCATTCCTCCCCAATAATAATAATATACAATCCAAGATTACCCTAAGGAGAACTATGGGGAAAAACACTGACCCCCCATAGTTCTCCTTTAAATGCTAATACATCGACAGTATAATTTTTTTTTTTTAATAATTTCCTCAGTCTCCCCTCCCCCACTGATCAGACTGCAACTTTGCAGAAAGTCACTAGGTAAGAGGCTGCAACAGGGGCTGATCTGTGTGAGACATTTCTGAACGCAGCCAAGAATTGCACACATATGATACCGACAGTCAGGCCGGGGAGGAAGGTCCTAGATGATGCTGGACGTCCTCCAGCCAGGAAATGAGGCGGAGCTCTATCTGACTTGCTGCGGCTTCTAATGCACATTGTGAGGAGCTCCCAGTGTGCAGTGACATCAGAGGAAGAGGAGCCGCTACAACTGTGCAAAACTGAAGGGAAGGACGGAGGTCAGATAGAAGACTGAAGGGGAGGATGGAGGTCAGATAGAAGACTGAAGGGAGGACGGAGGTCAGATATAAGACTGAAGGGAAGGACGGAGGCAAGATAGAAGACTGAAGGGAAGGACGGAGGCCAGATAGAAGACTGAAGGGAAGGACGGAGGTCAGATAGAAGACTGAAGGGAAGGACGGAGGTCAGATAGAAGACTGAAGGGAAGGACGGAGGCCAGATAGAAGACTGAAGGTAAGGACGGAGGTCAGATAGAAGACTAAAGGGAAGGACGGAGGTCAGATAGAAGACTGAAGGGAAGGACGGAGGTCAGATAGAAGACTGAAGGGAAGGACGGAGGTCAGATAGAAGACTGAAGGGAAGGACGGAGGTCAGATAGAAGACTGAAGGGAAGGACGGAGGTCAGATAGAAGACTGAAGGGAAGGACGGAGGTCAGATAGAAGACTGAAGGGAAGGACGGAGGTCAGATAGAAGACTGAAGGGAAGGACGGAGGTCAGATAGAAGACTGAAGGGGAGGACGGAGGTCAGATAGAAGACTGAAGGGGAGGACGGAGGTCAGATTTATATGATCAGTGAGCAGTTGACAGAGTCAGTTCATTTCTCCCCCGCAGAGACTTCACCCAGCAATATCTCGGGGGAGGGGCGTAGGTCTGGTGGGGATCAGACTGCGTCCCTGTTATACAGTTGAGTGTCTGGTGCTCATGGCTCACCCCGGGACCAATCCTGTCACAGCGGCCCACGGAGGCGGAAGAGAATCGTGTAAATCGGAGTGACGCCGCTGACTCTTGTTGGCCGATCGCCGGCAGAAACTGCTGAGGACGCTGCGGGAGGAGATTTGACATTCGGCTCATTTGTAACATTTTTATCTCAATGAATCTAAATAAAGGGGGAGACCGCTCTGATGGGCCTCTCAGCTGTGAAAAGGTGAAAGCAGTATTTTATCCCGAAAAAATTAAAATGTCAGTTTTTGGTCCACATTTCTTTAGAAACTAAATGTCATTCTCATTAGGTTATAAAAAATCTCCAGTGTGTGTGTGTGTGTAGAGAAGGGAGAGAGGTAGAGAGAAGGGAGAGAGAGGGGGGGGGAGTGAGAGAGAGAGGGAGAGA
>NW_017307534.1:45018-58325 GCF_000935625.1 Nanorana parkeri | reverse complement strand
AGGTGAAGGAGGGAGAGAGGTGAAGGAGAGAGAGAGAGAGAAGGGTGGAAAGAGAGAAGGGAGGGAGAGAGAAGGGAGAGAGAGGGAGGGAGAGAGAGAAGGGAGAGAGAGGGGGGAAAGGGAGGGAGAGAGGTGATGGAGGGAGAGAGGTGAAGAAGAGAGAGAGAGAGAAGGAGCGAGAGAATTGAGGGGAGAGAGGAGAAAGAGAGAGTGAGTGAAGGAGGGAGAGAGGTGAAGAAGAGAGAGAGAGAAGGAGCGAGAGAATTGAGGGGAGAGAGGAGAGAGAGTGAAGGAGAGAGAGAAGGGGGAGAGAAGAGAGAGAGAGAAGGGGAAAGAGAGAGAAGAGAAGGAGGGAGAGAAGGAGAAAGAGAGAGAGAGAGCAAAGGAGAGAGATATTATATATATTTCAGCTTTAATAAAATAATGTCATTGTATCCCAATATCATACCCCATATACACTTTTCGGATCCAGTGACAAGATATTATTCAGGTTTGTTTCTTTTCCCAACATATATCCAGCTTCCTTCTGGGGTCACTTCTGTTCTATCCTTTGGTATAGTTTAGACTTTTGGGGTTATATTGTCATATGGGGGGCGGGGGGATTGGGACAGTAACATTGGCAACTTTTGCCCTGCATTTTATTTCTTTAGTAAATAAACCTAAAAATGAGAGCGTGACGGTAACAGCCAATCAGCTCTCACCTTTCATGTTTGTGCAGCAGGTCATAGAAGACAAGGAGGGATATGATTGGGTGTTGATGGATTGGGAATGACTCTAATAAAACTGTTACAGTCAGGCGTGTCGCGGAATTAATCAATTACTCAGCTTGTTGTCACACCCGTGAATAATCAGGAATAATGATAAGCGACGGTGCGCTGTCGGCCCCGGGGCCACGGCGTACCTGCTGGATGGATGAAAGGAGGAATCACAGCCTGCCACCAACTCATCAACATTCGCTGCGACCCAACCAGTTCTTGTTATTATCATTATTTATGGGAGATAATTATCCTGAGCTGTATCTGTACAGGAAGTCACTGCCAACACCCCGCACAATGAGAGGAAACCGGCCCACTGACCACAGAGCCCAACAAATCATTTCACATTTTCTGGCATCAGAATTGGGAGATCCGATCCCCAGGTTACACCCCCCATATGTCAGCACAGGGACGGTGGGAGCCCCTCATAATGGGCACAGCAGGTGTACAGACCCGGGAACTCAGCACAGGGATTATGGGAGCCCCTCATAATGGGCACAGCGGGTGTACAGACCCGGGAACTCAGCACAGGGATGGTGGGAGCCCCTCATAATGGGCACACCCGGGAACTTACAGATTTCAAGGCATTTAAAGAGACCCTGTCTCAGTTCCCCTTCCATGTCATAGCCCTCTCCTCTTCTGGAAGTGCAATTGCTGTGCTGGTCCAGCCCCTCCACCCCTCCCTTCATCCCTCCCCATAACTATTTATGAAGCAGCCGGAGGAGGAGTGAAGGGAAATAATATAGAGTGTCACTTAAGTGTGCTGGGGCTGCTGACATCACATCTAAAATGGCGGCACCCAGCAGAAGTCTCGGGGCTTTTCCTTGTCTACACAAGGGAGTCTTTTTGGGGTAAATAACATTAAAATACATGAAATGTTCATATAATCCAATGAGAAGATTGTTGTTATAACGAACAGTCTGGTGACAGGGTCTCTTTAACTCTCCAGCATCTTCTGAACCCTGAAATCTCAGTTTTTGCTGGACGGCCCCTTTAAGGCTCATTCACAACTGTCACAGCGCAGTTTTACCTTTATTTTTTTAAATTGTTTTAACTTTATTGAAATGTCACAAAGTGACACTTGATTGACCTCTGCGCACAATCTGGGCGATTACAATCAGTGTAGAGATTATTTCTCACACGTCGTCATTCTGTGGTTGTGATTGCGCAATATCCAACTGTCCGCGCTCAGCCGTGTGATAAGCATGAGGTCACTTGTAATGGGGAAGCCGCGATCGCTCTGCGCCTGACCTCGCATGTGGAACTCTACGGAGACTGCGTGTGTGAATGGACGGAGACTTTACTCATTGCAAATATCCCTTCCTAGAATGAAACTAAAACTGCAAAAGAATGGGGGGGAACAAATGGCATTCTGCAATATCACCCCTCTCTGCTCCCCCAGCTTCTACATAAAAATATGTAGGGAGGGGTGGAAGAGCTGGGCCAGCACAGACGACAATTAGGCACTCCTAGAAGAGGAGAGGGCTATGATGTGCAAGAAGGGAGGGGCCTGTGCTGAGGAATGGACTCTTCCTTATGAAGTCACAATTTCTAGCAAGTTTAGAGGCAAACTGCAACTAAATAATAAATAATCTATAGAAGGGAAAACGCTGCAAACAAGAATATAGAAGAAGGATTTTCTGAGCTTTCACCTGCGATGGTTTTTAATTGGTGACCGAGTCCCTTTAAAGTATATTTTATATAGGAACACGTCTTATTGTGAGTTCTATGAAGTTTTTTTTTAATTACAAATCTCTCCTACAAATCATACAAAAACATTCCACTTCTTCACACTTTCTACAGAAAATCGGCTTCATTGTAAAAGAGACCAAAAAAGGGAAAAATGTAAAAAGAAGACTTTCCAAAATCTGAAGAACCCAGAAATAGTATAAAACCCAAACCGACCTCCGAGCTTTATATTGGAGGATTGATTCCCAGCTGACTACAATATCTGACCTCCGTCCTTCCCCTCAGTGTTCTATCTGACCTCCGGCCTTCCCTTCAGTCTTCTATCTGACCTCCTTTCTCCCCTTCACTCTTCTATCTGACCTCCTTTCTCCCCTTCACTCTTCTATCTGACCTCCTTTCTCCCCTTCACTCTTCTATCTGACCTCCTTTCTCCCCTTCACTCTTCTATCTGACCTCCTTTCTCCCCTTCACTCTTCTATCTGACCTCCTTTCTCCCCTTCACTCTTCTATCTGACCTCCTTTCTCCCCTTCACTCTTCTATCTGACCTCCTTTCTCCCCTTCACTCTTCTATCTGACCTCCTTTCTCCCCTTCACTCTTCTATCTGACCTCCTTTCTCCCCTTCACTCTTCTATCTGACCTCCTTTCTCCCCTTCACTCTTCTATCTGACCTCCTTTCTCCCCTTCACTCTTCTATCTGACCTCCTTTCTCCCCTTCACTCTTCTATCTGACCTCCTTTCTCCCCTTCACTCTTCTATCTGACCTCCTTTCTCCCCTTCACTCTTCTATCTGACCTCCTTTCTCCCCTTCACTCTTCTATCTGACCTCCTTTCTCCCCTTCACTCTTCTATCTGACCTCCTTTCTCCCCTTCACTCTTCTATCTGACCTCCTTTCTCCCCTTCACTCTTCTATCTGACCTCCTTTCTCCCCTTCACTCTTCTATCTGACCTCCTTTCTCCCCTTCACTCTTCTATCTGACCTCCTTTCTCCCCTTCAGTCTTCTATCTGCCCTCCGTCCTTCCCTTCAGTCTTCTATCAGACCTCCGTCCTTCCCTTCAGTCTTCTATCTGACCTCCTTTCTCCCCTTCAATCTTCTATCTGACCTCCTTTCTCCCCTTCAGTCTTCTATCTGACCTCCGTCCTTCCCTTCAGTCATCTATCTGACCTCCGTCCTTCCCTTCAGTCTTCTATCTGACCTCCGTCCTTCCCTTCAGTCTTCTATCAGACCTCCGTCCTTCCCTTCAGTCTTCTATCTGACCTCCGTCCTTCCCTTCAGTCTTCTATCTGACCTCCTTTCTCCCCTTCAATCTTCTATCTGACCTCCTTTCTCCCCTTCAGTCTTCTATCTGACCTCCGTCCTTCCCTTCAGTCTTCTATCTGACCTCCGTCCTTCCCTTCAGTCTTCTATCTGACCTCCGTCCTTCCCTTCAGTCTTATATCTCCATCAGGAAACCGGAGGTTATTACATGCCTTGTTGACGAGAAAAAATGGAGCTGGTTTCCCGGCCAATCAGGAAGCCGGACAGCGTGGCTTCCTGATACCGGAAGTTTGGGATAGGCATCGGGATAGGCATTGGAAGCATTTGTACCCTCCCAAAAACTCAGTATCGGTGGTACCGATACCAATACTATATCAGTGCATCCCTACTGTCAATAAAAGAGGAATAGAGGGGAAATCATTGTAAGGGGACACTTGCTATGGGGACAATTGTCATATAGATATTATTTCTCGCTTTGTAGAGATTTCCTCTCACTTCCTGTTGTGTTTCCAGGGCAGGAAGTGAAGGGAAATTTCTGAACATGACACAGAAAGGTTTCAACTCTTCCCTACCCTATCCAGAAAGTGGAAGTGAACTCCAGACAATCTACGGTGAACACAGCGCTCCCAAACCTTTTTTGGCATAAACCATGTGACCACAGCCCGAGCGCAGGCCATGATGGGCTGGAAGAAGCCCGGACCGAGCTGTCCAGCATTTCCCGTCATGGGTTACTATTTTCATATTGCAGCAAAATCGGTAAAATAACTTTATTAGGTGAAGCTCAGATACAGCCGAGTGCCGATCGCGGGTTAATGTTCACGCCGGGCGCCTTTTGAAAGCACAAATGACACTGTGTGAAATGTTTGGCTGGCTCCGTGCTAAACAAAACAATTGTCAGTCTGTTGGGGACATTAATAAGTTATTTCTGCCAAACCATTAAAGCTCGGCGCTCGCAGATTCCAGGAAACTCTAAAATGCTTTTGGAGGCTAAAGAACCGATAGAGGAGTAATGTCCTCCAGAAGTGGGAGTCTGATTGTTTAGTGATGAGAGGCCGCTGGATCTAAAGCTTTGAATGGAGCGGGAAAGAACCTGATTTTCCTCTTCTGGTGACCACCATCAAAGCTAGGGATGCACCGATACTAATATCGGTGCCGATACAGAGTATTTGGGCGAGTACTCGTACTCGCCCAAATGCTCCAATGTCTAGCCCGATACTTCCTGTATCAAAAAAGCCGGGCAGCGCGTCATTACACGATGCCCGGTTTCCTCATTGGCTGGGAAGCAGCTTCATGTTCTCTCGTCACTTGTGATGAGAGAGCATGGAGCTGACTTCCCGGCCAATCAGGAAGCCGGGCAGCGTGTAATGACGCGCTGCCCGGCTTCCTGTTTGGCAGGCTAGACGGTTCCAGCTGGGTACCGGACGAAAGCCGCGTTCTGGCTGGAGAGACCCCCGCGGGTGACAGGCTGGACATACCAAGGTAAGAGGGGACAGACTTTCTTGTTAATCGGGAAGCCGGGTGGCGAGTCATTACACGCCTCCTGGCTTCCTGAATGGGACTTCCGTTACTCGGTAATTGGTATCGGCGAGTACCGGAAAAAAAAATATCGCGACTCGCACTCTGTACCAAAATACCGGTATCGGTGCATCGGTAATCAAAGCAATAGGAAATCCAGGACTTACAGGTGACAACACTGCTACTAAATGCAAGCCAGTGGTTTGGCTTTGTCATCCTGCAACAGGAAGTACCGTTACTTCCTGGCATTCCCAGGTAGAAACTGTGCAACAGGTTCACTAAAAAATATTTGGTTAAGAAAATACTATACGGTGTTGCCCAGTTGCTGGCCCTTTAAGCCGCGCAGCAGAACATTTTCCCTGACCACAAATTGTTGTGTCCTCCCTGCTGATGATGGAAGGTCCAGGGAGAGGGAGGAACAAAGAAGGAGGCTTATTGGCTACAGTTGCAATCTGGAATTGAAGCCCCGCCCACCAGAGTCCCAGAGAGGTACAGTGCAAAGAGGAGTAAGTGTCCCCAGCATAAAAAGGGGTGGTAGCCATTTTCTTGGAGACCAAAAGGTGACTGGGTTTAAGATGCCTTCCTGAGGCTGGATGTTTAGCCTCACCAAACAGGTCTTCCTGGAAGGAGAGCCCACTGTAGGACATGGCAGAGGAGAGCCACAAAGCTGATGCAGGAAAGCTTTAGCTGGGTGTGTGTGCCAGGACTAGGGTTGCCACCTTTTCTTTAAGCCAAACCCGAACACTCTAGCGACACGCAGACATTTTTTTGGGAGAATAAGTAGTAGCTTATTCATATGTACATAGCGCCGCCCATTCATATGTAAATATCACAGTTGAGACTGTTTTCAGTGGGGGGCCAGTAGCCCCTATCTTAATTTTGGCTGTCCCTGTCTGCTTGACATCTTGTGTCCGTGTTTCTGATGCCATGAAACCCGAACACAGCATTCAAACCCGGACTGTCCGGGTGAATCCCGGACAGGTGGCAACCCTAGCCCGGACCCTGGGAAGGGAGAGAACCTGCAGAGCAGGGAGCTCATATGCTGCGCAGGGACATAGAGGTCATGAGCAGGACCCAGAGAGAGGAAGACAGTCTGCAGAGAGTTACTGTGGCAGGGCAATACATAACGAGCCACAAACAGACAGAAAGCCTGAGCCCTGGAGAAGCTAGGACCTCTGGAGAGGGAGAAGGCCTTTAATTCAGCAAACACCAGCATGAGAAGGTAGCCCCGTCTTTGTGGCATGACCTCTCATCTGTCCTACAGGGGACTGCCTGAGACCAGGACTGAATCACCTCTTGGCTACCTGAGATCTACATCACTTTGTCCCAACGCCGGCAGACTGTTTATAGGCCCATTGACGAGTGGCATAAGCTCAGGCCCTAAAATTACAGATAGATCATACAGTTGACCAGTAAAACGTATTCATAACTGTGTTGGTCCTTTTATGTTATAGAACTTGTATTGTTGCTGCCATTTACTGTCTAACCAAACTGTTCCCGGCAGGGCTTCGTCTGTTAATAAATCCCATTACACTGCTGGCGTGTGGGCGTGTCTTCTTCGTGGCCCAATAGTGCGGCACAAACCCACGAAATGTTTAGCAGTGGATTAAACCATTCGACACATATAATCTACGGATCGCTGTGATGAAAGATAAAGACATCCTTCAAACCATACATTAGAATCCACAAGTAAAATTAATATGCCAATAAAGTGCTGGGAATAACATAAACCAGTAAATGAGTAAGGATGTCATCATCATCATCATCGTCGTCACCCCAGCGAGTGTTAGAGATATTTAAGTCCCATTCAGACCATTGCATGGCAGTACTGCAATGCACTGTAATGCGCCTTCACAACACACAGGCATTACAGCACAATGCATGGACATGCACGAACGTGAGTTGCGCTGCCGCAATTGCTGGATGCACATTTTTCGTATCTTTTGGTGCATTAGGTAGCCCATTAGTAGACAAATGAGTTGCCTTAAAGGAGAACTATGGGGTCAGGGCTTTTCCCCATAGTTCTCCTTAGGGTAACGGGAGGACACAAACTAGCGTCCTCCCGTCACCCTAAGCTCAGTATACCGCGAGCTACAGCTCCCTATATAGTGAGACACCGCAGCTGAAGCGGATCCCGACAATTGTGCCGGGATCCGCCCAGCAGCGTGAGTGACAGCTGGCTCTGCCTATCTAGAGGCAGAGCCAGCTGTACCCTCCCCCGTCCGTTCCGCCAGTCAGCGCTGGCGGATCGGGGAGAGGGGAATCCAGCCCCTCCCCCTGTCACAGCAGAGAGCCGTGACAGGATCGAGAGGTGAGCGAAAAATAAAATTCTCACATTATAAAACAGTCTGTGTTGTTTTCCTTCGAAAAAATTGATAGAAATATGCACTTATAATTTTTAAAGTTTTTAAATATTTGTGAAGTGTCCAACGAAAAAAATCGAAAGAAGAAAAAAAACAGGCAAATCCCCTAAAGGGAAATGCACTCACCAGATCCCTGATGATCGAAAGCCTTTATTCTTATCCAGTGGAGACTGAAGATTGGTTTACCGTTCATGAAACATTGCCCAACCTTGATGGTTACTCCTGGGAGCTGGTCTCAGAGGCTGTTCTTTCTCTCATTGGACATAAACATGCATGACCAGGCCATATTACGGCCAAAGTGGTCTCATGAATGCACATCTGTCCATCCCCTGAAATCTATCGCCACAGACATCGGAGGAATGTCAGACATGTGGCCACCACCCAACCCTCTGAAGATGCATGGGGCAAAACAGAAATGCTGCACCCTTCATGGCAGATCATAGCGTGATCAAGGAAAGGCCAGCTTAGAACAGTGCGGTCTGCCAGGTCAGAGAACCATATGCAATGGCTATTCCATCTCCCCCCACCCCCAGAGATAAGCTGGCACCGTGTCTGTCTACAGAAAGCAAATCCATGAGCACCCTCACATATGCTACCGGGAGACATCATAAAACAGATTGTAGAACTCGGCTGACTGTTCTCTGATGTCTATGAGCGGCGTTAAAGTATAGTCGTGTGAAAAAGTAAAGACACCCCGTGGAAATTGTTGACTTTTTCAACATATTTTAACAGGCAAAACACTCGATCTTGTTTCAAATAGTCCCTACAGATAAAGCTGAGCCAATGAGATGCCACCTGAGACAACCGCCTCAGGCTACCACATTGTAGGAGCGGCCCTGGTGGCTGGTGTGCCGCTGTCAGAATACCCGAAGAGTGGCTGCAGTCACTGTTCAGCCGAGGATTTCCTGCCCGGCTCCTTGGATTTTTCTGGTCAATGGGTGGTCGAGCGGAAGGCTGCCGACAAGGGTCACCCACCGAGTGAAGTTCTTGATGAGCCGGCTGAAATTTGCTCAGTGTTTAGTCAGGTTTACTTTTATCATGGTGGTGGAAATGTCATGGTTTGGGGTTGCTTTGCTGCTTCAGGGTCTGGGCAGCTTGAAGTCATCCAGTCAGCTATATATTCTATAGATAGGATTCTTCTATCCCCTTTTTAGAGCTGCTTTAGGTCTTAATTTATTATATACTTCCACTTTAGTTTCCTTTCCAGAAGCGCGGATTATCTATCTCATATTCTACATTATACCAAAGAGTGCCTCATAAGAAGGTGAGGTCATAGTTACATAGTATTTGGGGTTGAATAAAGACATACGTCCATCAAGTCCAACCCATATAGGTCAACGCATCATCTCATTCTTAGGGATACTGGTATCCCTGAATATTACGGTCCCTCAAGAAATTGTCCAAACGTTTCTTGAACAAATCTACACTCTTGGCTGAGATGACGGCCGATGGCAGTGAGTTCCAGACCTTAAGGCTGGGTTCACACCTAGGCGTATTGAATATGCCCGTCTGTCGCGTTTTTTTTACCGGTTTTTTTACACGCGTTTCCGAGGGCTACTTGGCTGTATCCCAATGGAAACGCCCAACAAAAACGGCCCAAAGAAGTACATGTACTTGTTTGGGCGTAGGCCGTTTTGTAGGGCGTTCAGAAGGGCGGAAATACGGAAAGGTGTGAACCAGACCCATAGAAAACAATGGGATTTTCATGTTTGTACGTTTTGTAGAGCGTTCATAGAGCGTTGAACGCGCGACAAAACGTAAAAGGTGTGAACAGGGCCTAACCGCTCTGATTGTAAAGAACCCTCTTCGCCCATTGTGCTGGAATTTTTTCTCCACCAACTTTAGGTGGTGGCCTCTAGTCTTTGTAATGGAGTTAATCTCAAACAGTTTGTTGCCAATGTCCATCTGTCCATGAGCTGAATTTGAAACAGAATTAAGACTTTTAACACAATATTGACTTGAACCACAGCCGCAAATGGCTCATAAAAGAAGAAATAGAGGGTTATGGACCAACCTAGTCAAAGCCCTGACTTGTTCCCCATTGAAATTTTGTAGGGGGGTTTCTAAAGGGCAGTTCATGCAACGAAACCCACAAACGTTTTACAAGTGAAGGGATTTTGCATGGCTTAGTGCACCTCCATGTGTCACCGCTCACACAGAGCCGGCCTTCTGAACTACTACAACTCAACGTCTGAACAATGTAGCATCATCATTGCTTGCTGGAAGCAATGCATGATCGGATATGCAGTCTTAAGAAATGGAGATTGCGTCACATCAAGCAGCAGGGAAAGAGACGCAAAGCACACTGGGAATCCAGGAAGTATTTGGAAGTGATGGGCAGACGGAAGGCGGCGCTCCCTACATAAAAGGGATTTTCTCTAGTAAGCTTTGATTGTATTACCAGAGACATCTCCAGTATGTATTCCTATTACAATGCTGATGTCATAACCGGAGAGGAGATGCCGGGACTACCTAGGATTGACTCCGCCCCCGCCTAGATCAATTCTCTTGTCATTCACAACTAGACCGAGCGCAACTTATTTGCCACATAATTCTCTTGTTTATTTGAAAGCTGGTCAAAATTTCCCAAAAACCGACATGTGCACAGCGACCATAAAGCTGACCACGCATCCTACAATCTGTTTTAAAAGCTACAAACAACCCCCGCATGAAGCACAAGATCCTGTCTGAATATTTACAGATTGAATGAGACAGACACTGAACAATCAGATTGTACAATGTATGGCCAGCTCAGGACCCATGCACACGGGACGTGTGCAGGGCCGGATTTACTCTCTCTGCTGCCCCAAGGCCAGGTTCCTCAATGCACCCCCCCTACCCGCTAAACCTCCCCACCATGGAGAATGGCCGACCTGCAGGCTGCATACACGTGAGCTTGTCGACATCGCTGAGATCACTTGTAGAAAACAAGCGGCGGCTTCCCCCGCTGTACATTTAGCTCCGCTTACCCAAAGCCGGGCTAAATGTAGAAAACAACTACCCGCCCCGCGCCCAGAACTGCATGTCCCGGGCATCGGGAGATAGGAATTCCACACCCCTGCTGCCCCGAGGCCGGGCCTTGGTTGGCCTTGTGGGAAATCCGGCCTTGGACGTGTGATTTTACATAGGCTCTTGCTGGCAGGACTATCTTGTCTGTACACACGGTAGGCCTCATTGTGTCGGGATCCTCTGGCAGTCGCTGGCCACCTGGAGCTCCTCCCACCGGACTAGCGCTGACTCGCCACTGCTCTCCCGCACCGAAGGTAAGTGAAAGAAAAAAAAAAACATAGTGCAAGCATCGGGGCAATTGTCAAAATGCCCTGTTTTTTCCGCCCTCACCCTGCAGCGCCCTCAGGCGGCCGCTTGCCTTGCGGTAGCGCCGGGCCTGCTTGCACACATGTTACGGCTGCCATGCTTTGGCATGCCGCTTGCCAAATGTGACCACTGCAATCAATAGGAATATAAAATCCCCATCCGGATAAAAATAAAAAGAGAGAAAAAAAACAGAATTCAGAAGACGGCGGTATCGCCTCCTGAATGATGGACAGCCACTGCTACACCGTCCTCTGAAAAGTAATTCACTGCAGATCTCTTCATTAGAGGGGCAGTGCAGCCTGCTGCCCATGTGAACAAGGCAGGGCCCTTAAAGTAGATGCTAACCCTAACGGAATGACATTTGGTTTGCTAAAGCACTGCGTATCATAAACAATCACCTTTATTTCATTTAAAATACTAATTTTCACTTGTTTTCCCCATCCTCTGTTGTAGGGCTGCTGATCTCCGGCAGCGCTCTTTGCAGCAAATTCCTGTCTACATCCACTCCAGCGATGGCTGCGTGGCATTTCCCACTGTGGGTTTCCTAATGGTGACAACAGTTCATGTCTGGGATTTCATTGGAAGCAGGTGTGACAAGGTGACAACACATGAGCATGTTTGGGAGACAGTGTTGTCACCCTATACCAGGAATTGCCCCAACAAGGACCTTTATGGTGGGATCACCGGGGATTATTATTAAATAATTCTGCAGATTTATAAAGATTTTCATTACTTTAAAATGTTAAAGTTTGTTATTTACTAACGAGCGATACCCAAGCCCGCAGCAATCATCAGTACACACCGAGACCTATTCAAAGCTCCAACTCTGGATGTAAATGTAATCAAAGCCAGCGTGCCAACACTCCGATAACGCATTTGATTTTATTTATAATCCCTACAATACAAAAAAACTGTAATTCACCTCCATTGAGGAGCTCATACAATGGCTCCCGATGAGATCCCAATGTCTGATGAGCTCCTGGAGCCCATTGTCACAGCTAATGCCATTTGGATCTGTCTGCGCCCAGTCTGTTCTCAGTCTGCGCCGTCACCTCCAGCAGCAGCCAGGGTAGGGGCGTGTCCGGACCCGGGAATCTGGGCGGGGACGGGGGGCGTGGCCTGCATTGTACCGCAGCTCTTTATGTGGCCGGGCTCTGGCATAGACTCACACGTTGGGAAATCTGCGGGGAGGGCTGGGTGGTGCCATTGCCGAGCTCTGCCTTCACTTCTGAACCTTTTTATGGACTGTTGTGGATTAGGAGAGCTGACACAGTGAGTATGAAACTGATCCTCCTTTTAAATGCTTTTCTTTTTCGTATTTATAAATCATTTCCGATGCATCCAAGTCTCCGGGTTCTGCTCCAGATGTTGATCTTTTTATTGTAAAAGGGTAAATTCGTGGTGTAGTGGTTACAGAGCTGCTTTGCTAGCAGAGGCACCGCCTGCTCTCTCTCTCTCTCTCTCTCTTTTTCCCCCCCACATTGCCTCTCTTTGCTGAGGTCCCTCTGTTTTCAAATAGGGACACAAAGGCCTCCCTGCCTGTGAGTGCTGTGCATTGTTTGGGGGAAGGGGGTGGTCCATGCTCTGAGCCTGAAGGGTCTTTGTGATGATGGCCACTGGATCGTGTTTATCTCATCCTTGTTTGCCTTTTATTTGTTTAAACATAGCCAGATTGCTTCCTAGTCCGTCACCATGAACCAGTCGGAGGGGTTAAAGTTCCTCTGTCCTTGTCACAATAGTCCCTTTGAGTGACAGGCCAGCCCATGGCGGACATGCAAATCGCAGGAGCAAATTCAGGTACGGAGCTGGGCCGAGCAAGGAAACTTCCTAGAGGGAGGATTACAAATCGTAGCCGCACACTGTGCACTTTATTTATTATATTGTTTTTGCAAGGAGCAGACTTATTCCTGGCTCAAACAAGTGACACGACGTAACAACTTGTCCTAAGTGACAACATTTGTGTCGCCAACGGCAGATCGTTTTCCATGATGTGGAAGTTTTTGAAGAAGGTTCTCCAGTGTAAAAGTTGGGAAAAGAGCGCTCAGGTTTCAGCAATTTTTATGAAGCTGGTTTTTGTGTGCCGAGCAAAGATTTGTGGTCACGTGTCATAAAGTGTAACACGTAGTCAACGCTTTAGAAAATATTATTATACGTAAAGAAAGTGGTAGAGCGGGTGCTGAACACCAAGAACTTCAGGGAACCCGGGTCCAACCTGTGTAGTACGTAGGTACTGATGCCCAGATGAGGAATTTGCGCGCACTTAGACATGGAGTGTTAAAAAGTATCTTTAGTTGAATGCTACTTCCGTGAATTGCATTTTTGTATTCAGAAATAATTTGTTAGTGTGTGTGTATATATATACATATATACACATATATACATATACACATATACATATATATATATATATA
>NW_017307534.1:38269-43887 GCF_000935625.1 Nanorana parkeri | reverse complement strand
TATATATATATATATATACACACACACATACATACATACACACACACACACACACACACACACACACACACACACACACACACACATATATATATATAATATATGTGTGTATATGTGTGTGTATGTATATATATACACACATACATACACACACACACACACACACACACACACACACACACACACACCTAAAACTATCCGCTAAAAAGTTTGCCGTCATCGGAAAGGCCGGCTCTTCTCTAATGGTTCATGAAATCGACGATCGTCCTGACTGTCCGAATGGTTTGCCCACCGTGCCAACGTTTGCTGGTATTAGACCCAGCAGCTCAGATTGTTCTGGCAGAAATCAAGTAATAGGAACAGTGATCTAAAAATTAACCCAACACCGAGATCGGCAGGTGAAATGGCACCAAGTGCAGAGCTTCTGCCGACAGCAAACCGTTATTTTGGGGCAGCGATATGAAAATCGGCGCGCAGTGAAACAAAGTTGAGCCATTTTTCATGGCTGGGGGAATGTTTCCAGATGTTTGGTTGCAGTGGGCGCTTTGGTAAATTAGTGCCTCAGTCTGGTGTTGATGGTACCAGCTGGTCCCCGGAGTGAGTTCGGGATGATGGTGAGAGGGTCCCCGGAGTGAGTTTGGGATGATGGTGAGAGGGTCCCCGGAGTGAGTTCATGATGTTGGGGAGAGGGTCCCCATAGTAAGACCGGGATGATGGTGAGAGGGTCCCCTTAGTAAGACCGGGATGATGGTGAGATGGTACCCGGGAGTAAGGCCGGGATGATGGCGAGATGGTCTCTGGAGTAAGGCCAGGATCATGGTGAGAGGGTCTCCGAAATACGGCTGGGATGATGGTGAGAGGGTCTCTGAAATACGGCTGGGATGATGGTGAGAGGGTCCCTGGAATAAGGCTGGGATGATGGTGAGAGGGTCCCCGGAATAAGGGTGGGATGCCTTTGAGAAGGTCCCCGGAATAAGGCTGGGATGATGGTGACAGGGTCCTCGGAGTAAGGCTGGGATGATGGTGAGAGGGTCCTTGGAATGAGGCCAGCATGATGGTGAGGGAATAATGAGAGGATCCCTGGCGTAAGGCCCGTATGATGGTGAGAGGATCCCTAGAGTAAGGCCGGGATAATGGTGAGAGGGTCCTCCGATTAAGTTTGGGATGATGGTGTGAGGGTCCCCGAAGTAAGTTCGGGATGATGGGTGTGAGGGTCCCCGGAGTAAGGCCCGGATGATGGTGAGAGGACCCCTAGAGTAAGGCCGGGATAATGGTGAGAGGGTCCTCCGATTAAGTTTGGGATGATGGGTGTGAGGGTGCCCGGAGTAAGGCCGGGATGATGGTGAGAGGATACCTAGAGTAATGCCGGGATCATGGTAAGAGTGTCCTCCGATTAAGTTTGGGATGATGGTGAGAGGGTCCCCATAACAAGACCGGGATGATGGTGAGATGGTCTCTGGAGTAAGGCCGGGCTGATGGTGAGAGGGTCCGCGGAGTAGGGCTGGGATGATGGTGAAAGGTTCCCCCGGAATAAGTTTGGGATGATGGTGAAAGGCTCCCAGGAGTAACACCAGGATGATGGTGAGGGGTCCCCGGCGGAAGGCCAGGATCATGGTGAGAGGGTCCCAGGAGTAAGTTTTGGATGATGGTGAGGGGGTACCCGGAGTAGGGTCAGGATGATGGTGATGGGGGTCCCACGAGTATGGCCGGGGTCCCGGGTGTGAGGCCAGGATGACCATGTGTGTTGTAGGCCGTGTGCCGGATGGTGCTGAGTTCTGAGTTAGCACAACTTTGCATACAAATTGGTAAAAAGATTAAAATGTAAAACGTCTTGTTTTGCTAGATTAGGAAGGATATGAGATGTGATGGGGACGGGGCCCGGGGCCATCCAGAGACATGTGGAATCATTTACATAAATATTTGTACACAGAATAAAGGAGAAGAACTCGTCCGAACAGAAACTTTGCTGCAGATTGTAACAACGGCCTGTTTAATGTTCTCAGATTCTGAACCTGGGGGGCTTTTAATATGCAGATGAGCTCATTTCCTGCACCACCCACCCAGAATTATGCGTCCGTGCCCGCCCCTTTTAACTCCAGGCTTGCAAGACCTCTGGTGTGCAGTTCTGACATACTTAGAGTGTAGCTGAGGAAAGCTTGGAAGTTTGGGGAGGAAGTTTGGAAGTGGAGAGCAGAGCACGTCATATTACTTCATCACTGTGGTCAGAAGATCTCAAAATCTTGGAGCTTTGTTCTAAAATCCTCGTTAGTGAGCTGGAGCCATGCTGATCCCCCACCCCCTGTATTCCATTATTGTGGCTAGCAGAGTATCCTGATGTCCAAGACAGAGTGCAATGAGTTATGACTTAGCTAGGACATATGGTGAAGGCATCTCAACTCAAAAATATCATATATATTACAGCTTACCAGCCCTTCAATGTGGTGGCTGCATTAGTTTTCTTTTTTCCCCTTTACTTTCACTTGATGATCCTGCCAGTAACACACTTCTTGCCCTGGGATGACAACGCTCACTGAACCATACCTACGAAATAGCACCGTTGTCACTCTAGGACAAGAAGCGTCTCCTAGACCACCTCATCTCCATGACAGAGGGGGGATGACTCCATGCAGGGATTATGCAAATTAGCCTGTGCCCATAATGCTTTGTGGCTGCAAGCACGCATTGCTGCAGATCTAGCGGACACTTCTCTCATTAGCTTGGGTTGAAAGGTTGCTTATTTTTTAATCTGCCTGTCATTTCAAGCACCCCCTGGGGGTGCCGGAGTAACCAGTCTTGGG
The DNA here is from genome assembly GCF_000935625.1 of Nanorana parkeri. Lineage (NCBI taxonomy): Eukaryota > Metazoa > Chordata > Amphibia > Anura > Dicroglossidae > Nanorana > Nanorana parkeri. Next base: position 41,089 of record NW_017307534.1, on the reverse strand, counting down.
GCCCCAGTGTGCGGATTGATATTAGAGCCATGATCTTGGGCTCAGAATAGGAGGGTGTTAGGATTGTACAAGTCCATAGAAGACGCTTTAAAAGCCCCCCACAGGTCATCAATTTAGAGATACCCCAAAATACTGGCCCTTGAATTATTGCTCTCGCTCCGGCGTGCGCGGCGATACCCATCATGTGTAGCGCGTCCGTCGCGGCCCCTTCTACGGGACACGGAAGCGATCTGGCGACAGGTAAGTCGCCAGAATCGCTTCGGTTGTAAAGCCGACAGTCGGCTCTACAAGTTTAAACACAGTCCCGGCGGCAATAGCCCCGATGCAGGCGACGTACGCTGTACGTCGTCAGTCACGAAGGGGTTAACAGACATTAAGTTGCCCATTAAGGTGCGTTTTCATTACAATGCCCCCAAAACAGGGTACGGGCAGCAGTTGGACATCTCGTATCCCACCACACACCGCACTGTGGTTTCTCCTTTTCCCCCGGTGTGCGCCGGTTGTCCCGTGGCTGCTTTCAATGCCAATCATGCCGAGCGCGACTTCTAATACATTCTGTATTTCCTGGAGACATAACGAGGCGCGGGCCGTCGTGCGTTTGCAGTATATCACCGTTTATTTGCCCTGAGCCCGGTTGACCGTTCGTTTTAACGGTTACCCGTTATGGAAACTCTGACCGCCGGCCGTGTATTCCGGGGATGGATGTGACTGCGGAGTCACTCGGAAGACACGCGAGGCCAATTCGGAGGCATCGCTCAAAAAGGATAAAATTCGAAATATTAACAACCGCGTACAAAGCCATCCACAGCTCCGCCCCCGGCTATATCTCCAACCGTCCCCTCCCCTCTTCACAAGACCTCCTGCTTTCCAGCTCCTTCATTAACTCCTCCCATGCACGCCTCCAGGACTTCACTAGAGTGTCTCCCATCCTATGGAACTCTCTATCCTAACATGTCCGTCTATCTCCCACACTGACTGCCTTTAGGCGATCCCTTAAGACTCATCTCTTCAGGAAAGCCGATCCCACCTCAACCTAACCACTCAACCATCACGTTCTCAAACAATCATCCCCGCGCAGCTCCCTCCTCATGTATCACTGGCCCCTCCCTCTTAGATTGTAAGCCCTCAGGGGCAGGGCCTTCCTTACCATCTTGTATTGTATTGTGATTGTAATGTCTTCCTTATATTGTAAAGCGCTGCGCACACTGTTGGCGCCATATAAATCCTGTATAATAATAATCGCGGCCGTTGCTGCTGATGCTGCGGGGAGATGGAGTCTGTGCACCGCCGTTGGTGAGCCGGTCCCATCTGGGAATCAGACGTCTGTCACCATCCATCTTATCGCCTCCTTGTGATGTGACCAGAGGAAGCCGAGCCTGTGGCGGGGTCCGGGGCCCTCATCAACTGATTCATTATCTCCCTGCTGTACGTCCGGCAACGTGCTGCCCGCGGCAAGATTCCGGGGCCACTATATATGGACACATACAGGGGAATATCACTCATTGGGGGGGTACATAGGACTTTGTGATCCCGGGATTTAATAGGGAACCTGTACCGATCGCTGACCTCTTCCTGGGAATGCTGCTCCTCTGGATTCCGTATCTTAGGAGTCACGGCATCGCATCAGAACACCCAAGTTGCATACATGTTCCAAGTCAGTGACTCAACCCCCGGGCCCTTGTTAAATCTACCCATGGTTGGGGGTAGACTACAAGATCTAAAATATATACACATGTGGAACGGAAATATCTCGGTTGACCGTTCGTTTTAACGGTTACCCGTTATGGAAACTCTGACCGCCGGCCGTGTATTCCGGGGATGGATGTGACTGCGGAGTCACTCGGAAGACACGCGAGGCCAATTCGGAGGCATCGCTCAAAAAGGATAAAATTCGAAATATTAACAACCGCGTACAAAGCCATCCACAGCTCCGCCCCCGGCTATATCTCCAACCGTCCCCTCCCCTCTTCACAAGACCTCCTGCTTTCCAGCTCCTTCATTAACTCCTCCCATGCACGCCTCCAGGACTTCACTAGAGTGTCTCCCATCCTATGGAACTCTCTATCCTAACATGTCCGTCTATCTCCCACACTGACTGCCTTTAGGCGATCCCTTAAGACTCATCTCTTCAGGAAAGCCGATCCCACCTCAACCTAACCACTCAACCATCACGTTCTCAAACAATCATCCCCGCGCAGCTCCCTCCTCATGTATCACTGGCCCCTCCCTCTTAGATTGTAAGCCCTCAGGGGCAGGGCCTTCCTTACCATCTTGTATTGTATTGTGATTGTAATGTCTTCCTTATATTGTAAAGCGCTGCGCACACTGTTGGCGCCATATAAATCCTGTATAATAATAATCGCGGCCGTTGCTGCTGATGCTGCGGGGAGATGGAGTCTGTGCACCGCCGTTGGTGAGCCGGTCCCATCTGGGAATCAGACGTCTGTCACCATCCATCTTATCGCCTCCTTGTGATGTGACCAGAGGAAGCCGAGCCTGTGGCGGGGTCCGGGGCCCTCATCAACTGATTCATTATCTCCCTGCTGTACGTCCGGCAACGTGCTGCCCGCGGCAAGATTCCGGGGCCACTATATATGGACACATACAGGGGAATATCACTCATTGGGGGGGTACATAGGACTTTGTGATCCCGGGATTTAATAGGGAACCTGTACCGATCGCTGACCTCTTCCTGGGAATGCTGCTCCTCTGGATTCCGTATCTTAGGAGTCACGGCATCGCATCAGAACACCCAAGTTGCATACATGTTCCAAGTCAGTGACTCAACCCCCGGGCCCTTGTTAAATCTACCCATGGTTT
>NW_017307534.1:37206-37940 GCF_000935625.1 Nanorana parkeri | reverse complement strand
AGTCTCCCCTCCCCCAGTGATCAGTCTGCTGCAGGCAGGAAGAAGCATTTCCTCAGTCTCCCCTCCCCCAGTGATCAGTCTGCTGCAGGCAGGAAGAAGCATTTCCTGAGTCTCCCCTCCCCCAGTGATCAGTCTGCTGCAGGCAGGAAGAAGCATTTCCTGAGTCTCCCCTTGCCCAGTCATCAGATTGTAACATTGTAGCAAGTCGGCAGGTGAGAGGCCGCAGCAAGGGCTGATCAGTGTCAGACATTTTGTCAACACAGCAAAGAACTGCACAGGCGCCAGTATTTACATGATTGTGTCATCTGTGAGCTGGCATATTGCTCTCAGTGGATGCTCCTCCCCCTTAGACCAAGGTGGGTAACAGAGCAATACTTTCAAGCTGTGATTTGCTTGTCCATTAGCAACCCCATGAAAGAAAACCAACTGTCACTTTTCAGGATGAGAACAGCAGCTAAAAACAGGAAGTTCTGCAACTTCTACGAATGTAACACGTCGCATTTTTGGGGTCCGTTTAGGTGTATATTTGTAAACGTTATCAGGACGTCTTGCACACGAACCAGCGCTTTGTTTTAGGTGTACTGGCCCTTTAAATCATCTGCTATGTGCGGCGTGTATACAATGTATACGCTACAGAAGGTCCCGCGCAAAGTAACACAGCCGGCACTGCATGCCGTTTGGCTCTGATAAATGTCTCTTCTGTAGCCAAAAGTGTCAGCTAACAGTTCTTTTTT
>NW_017307534.1:33567-37195 GCF_000935625.1 Nanorana parkeri | reverse complement strand
TTTCCTTCACTTCCTGTCCTGTAGACACAACATGACGTAAGAGGAAATCTCACCCATAATGAAGAGAAACATCGTCTTGGACAAGTGTCACCCTTCACTTCCTGTTCCTGCGACAACTGGATTTCCGATTAAAAGGAGAACTATGAGGGGGAGGGGGGGGGGCTTTTCACTCACCTCATAGTTCCAGCCGACCTGTGACAATGAGACTGTCACAGGTCGGCTCAGTAGATCGGGAGGTGAGCGAGCACATACCGGCGTTCACTCACTTCTCGATCCTGTGCCGGCTCTCTGCCGTGACAGGGGGAGGGGCTGGATTCCCCCCTCCCCGCTCCGATCCACCAGCGCTGGCTGACTGGAGGAACGGACGGGGGAGGGGGCGGGTACAGCTGGTTCTGCCTCTAGATAGGCAGAGCCAGCTGTCAGTCACGCAGCTGGGCGGATCTCGATGTGGGGATCCGCTGCGGCGTCTCAGTATACCGCGAGCTGTAGCTCCCTATATACTGAGCTTAGGGTGACGGAAGGACGCTAGTTTGTGTCCTCCCGTTACCCTGAGGAGAACTATGGGGAAAAGCCCTGACCCCATAGTTCTCCTTTAATCCCTGTTGCAGTGACAGTTGGCACCAGTCATGGAGAGCGAGGGGCAGGAAAAACCTAACCGGGGGGGGGGTTCTAATAATTCTCATCACCATCCAATACTCTCTGGCTAGAGACGAGCTTTAACCCTTTTGTCGCCAAAAAAATAAAAGGTTTGGGCTTTAGATACATTGTTACGTCATGGAAGATGCACGCTCTCAGCCCGGCTCTGCGAAGGAGCAGCCGCCCCGGTATCACAGCACCGCCGAAGGCTTCAATGGGGGGGTCTGGTGGTTTCCTGAACACGAGTTGGCAGGAGTCATTACCACGAGCTGCTTGTGAACAAGTGACAACTCGATTTCTTTGCTGTAAACAGATTTAATGGGCAGGTTGTGCCGTCACATGACCTCCAGGCAAATGCGAGAAGTTGTGCGGCATCGGTGCCAAGGCAGCTGCGGTTGGAGGACTGTTGAGACTCACGGTGAACCTTAGAGCAAGGCTGGGCAAAGCCCACGGGGGGGAGGGGGGGGGTGGCCTTCTAAGAGGAATACAACCATTGACTCTGTTCGGTTATCTATGGAGGAGCTCTTGTTGACTTGAACTGGACTGACTGGCTCCTGAATTGTATAGCTACACATAAAATAGGCAGGTCAAGCTGGCCAGACCTTCCACAGCCAGGCAATCTATGGCGGCGGCTAAACCTGACAGATGTTAGTGGGCAGGGTGGGTTCCAAACACCGGTGTCATTGAGGGGCCACAAAGAAGTTTGCAATGCAGGCGGTCAGGGCCCCCTGCTACCCACTCGGTATCAGAGCCGATGGAAGCAGGACATGGAGTAGAGTGACGATTGGTGCAAAACATCTAAATCAACGATAGTAATGAAAAATAATCAAGTGTAAACCCGCACTATGCCCATGCGGGTTCAGGCAGACGGTACTGGGCTGGACAAATCCAAGGAGCCGGGTCGCCAACGCTCCCTATAATATACAGCCGGCGCCTAACTTTTGAGGGTCTCTCTAGTAGTTGTCAATGGATCTCCTAAAGAAATAAATCCCAGGAGCCGGGTCTCCGATATGCCTTAAAATATACAGCTGGCGCCCAACTTGGAGGTTTTCTCTAGCGGTTGTCAGTGGCACTGGCTCCTAAAATAATCCTGCTGGCCCCTGGATTGGACATTGTGTCCTCCGTTACCCTAAGGAGAACTATGGGGAAAAGCCCTGACCCCGTAGTTCTCCTTTAACGTCCACCTTCCCCAGCAGCACATACATTTCCTTTTGCTTGCCTACTACCCAAAGTGAAGAGCAACGTCCAGCACTTCCATGTACGGAGGGGCATGTGACTCGCTCCCTTTACTCCCACGATACATAGTTTCTTCTTGACGATTGGCTGCTCAGTACACCCAGTGTGGTCCCTCGGGGGCGGAGTCCTCACCCCTGAGTAAGCTGGTTTGATTGAGCTCACACAGAGCCCAAACGCGATGGCTGGGATGTGAAGGCAAAGTATGAACGGGGCGGTGAAGCTGCGTAAGCACAGCGCAGCTTCCCTTTAATTCCATGGTTTGCGCATACGCAGTAGCGAGATGTATCCGGGCCCAAAATAAACGTATTTGATTCCTGCGAGCGCAGTACAGACAACTCCTTTGACTAATCCAACAAAGAGCCGTGTATATTGAAGACTAACTTTTTTGTTTGGTGGATTTCCCCTTTTGTTTAAAAGTTCCCCGAAGTTCACATCTTCACATTGTGGCGCTCCTTCCTCCCGGTGCAGGAGGCGAGGGACTTTTCATTCAATGAGCCGTCTGTGTGGCGCAATCCTCTGCTGACTCACAGGTCCGGCAAGGATATTCCCCGCTGGGGGGGCGGAGCTTAAATATTTTAAGGGACTCCCTCAGCTTCAGCAACATGAAAACATTTCAAGTTCACTTTTTACTTCCTCCAAAAATACTTTGAGTTCAGCGAATGTTACCACCAGAGCTGGACGGTTACGGTGCTACACATGAGCTGAGTGTTGAGATCAGGCTTCAGTGGGAGTTCCTGCTGTCGGAGCTGAGGCATAGAAGGAAGAGTTATATAGGGGGGCTCACGGGACAGGTAGCGCTTAAAAAAGGAGAACTATGGGGTCAGGTCTTTTCCTCATAGTTCTCCTAAGGGTAACGGGAGGACACAAACTAGCGCCCTCCCGTCACCCTAAGCTCAGTATATAGGGAGTTGTAGCTCGCGGTATACTGAGACGCCGCAGCCAATTCTGTCCTGGATCCGCCCAGCTGCATGAGTGACAGCTGGCTCTGCCTATCTAGAGACAGAGCCAGCTGTACCCGCCCCTTCCCCTGTCCGTTCCGCCAGTCAGCTCTAGAGGATCTGGAGGGGGGGAATCCCTGCAGGGAGCCGTGAGTGACAGTCACGGCTCTCTGCATGGATAGATCGAGAAGTGAGCGAGCGCCGGTATGTGTTCGCTCACTTCCCAATCTATTGAGCTGACCTGTGACAGTTTCATTGCCACACATCGGCTCGAACTATGAGGGGTAGTGATTTTCACTCGCCTCATAGTTCTCCTTTAAGGGGGGGTGGACTGTATGGAGTTCTTATATAAAAACAAATGGATCCCCATCAACTCAAACACTCACTGGTGATGACCCCGCACACGCACCTGGTCAATGAGCCAGCACAGCCCCTCTTCCGTGTTGAAGGACACCCACAGACCGTGCGACTGCTATAGGGCCCAGACGACTGAGGGGGGGGGGACCCCAACGGTCTGATATATGCAGGTAGAATCAACATTTGGAAAACCTATTTCTAGAAGACAATGTATCCGTTGTAAGACCTCTATATGATTTCCGTTGAAGCAATGCGCATTTTGTAGCACTAGGAGGGACACAGGGACCCCCTAATTGCCTTGCTGTGGCGCCCCAGAAGTCCTCAGACGCACGCTTGTACAGTTCTGGTACTTTATTACATTTCTACTCGCCGTGCACGTTTTTTTTATACCAGAGTTTGCCTTTAAAACGCAGGTTCTGTATGCAAAAGTGTTTTGTGCCTGTCGGTGATCCTCCCGCCTG
>NW_017307534.1:21747-33309 GCF_000935625.1 Nanorana parkeri | reverse complement strand
GGGCGGGCGCGCACGCGGTTCTCACGCCATTATCGATAGGAACAGACGCCGGTATACTCGGCACGGTCGATACAATCCCACATGTGGTAAAAGAACCGAGGGCAGCCATATATGGTCATTAAAAGGAGATAAGACGTCCGCCCAGCCCCCAAACTGGCGGGATTTCCTGCAGTCACTCATGGGACAGCTGGCGCTGGTTAGCACTCTGCGTTCTGGTATAGGGAATGTAAAGCAGATCCCTCTGTCCGTCTTGTTTGCCCGTCTGTCTTTCTTAAAAGGTCTTATTGCCACTTATTGCAAGCCCTATTTTTTGCGTTTGCAGTGGAACGGAACGCTGGCACTGTGGGCGGGGGGAGGGGGCGTGGAAGTGGTGCCATTGAATACAATGCACCGCCCCGAAACGCAAGGGGAAGTTTCTCCGTGATCGCGGTGCGTTCCAGCAGCTACCGCTCTGGAACGCACACGCTTCTCGGTGTGAACGAGCCCCCACAGATATTTTCAAAGGCTGCTTAAGAGTCTGTTCACTGAGCTCCATAGCTCAAGCAGCAGCTGAATGACTCTTATCAAACGGCTCAGTTGGAGGTTTCACTCACACAAAGCCATCCATGAGGCAGGCGGCGGCGGCGGCTGCTGTGTTGTCACTTCAGAAACCTCCTGGCGCTCTGGGAATCCTCTACCATGCAGTAGATGTGTCGCATATAACCTTTAAACACAGGGGGTAGCCAAACTGCGGCCCTCCAGCTGTGGTGAAACTACAAATCCCATGAAGCATCTCTCTCCGGGAGTCATGTCTGTGAGAATCTTGCAATGCCTCATGGGATTTGTAGTTCCACCACAGCTGGAGGGCCGGAGTTTGGCAACCCCTGCTTTAACATGTTCACGTCACGTTCAGTTTTTAAAAATCTGCAGCTTGCATTAAAATAATCCCTGGTGATCCTGCCATGGAGGTCCTTGTTCGGGTACTTCCTGTTAGAGTGTGACAACTACCGGGATGCACCGATATCGGTTTTTCGGTATCGAGTAAGAGCACCGATACTTTGCGTTCGGTACACACCAGAACCGATACCGGTGCTTCCGCTGGCATTGAGCCGGCTTCCCGGGCAATCAGGAAGCCAGGCGGTGGCCAATGACTTGCCGCCTGGCTTCCCAATTGCCGGTGGAGTCCATGTTTTTTTTCCGGCTGGATTGTGATTGACTGGGAAGCTGCCAATCAGTATGGCCTGGAAGCCGGCTCCAATCAGAAAGCCAGGCAGCGAGTAATGACCCGCCTCCCGAACTTCTGATTGGCCGGGAAGCCGGCTCGATGCTCATTAGCCGGGAAGTCGGCTTACTGGCCAATCAGGAATCCAAGAGGCGGGTCATTACTCACCGCCAAGCTTCCTGATCACTTGGGAGGCTGGCCCCATGTCGACACTGCCGGTCAGAGGAAATCTTTCCCTGGCCGGAAGTTCCGGTATCGGGGAAGGTATCGGAGCATTAGGGCGAGTACAAGTACTCGCCCAAATACTTGTCAGTCCATCCTTAGTGACAACCCTTTGTCCCCGTCTCCCAGTACTCTTGCGTTGTCACTGTCGCATGGGCTTCCGAGACTTCTTGGGACCAGTTTAATCCACATAACTCAGGCATGGCTCGCTGTTGCCACCATCAGGAAACCCGCCATGAGGAATGCCATGCAGCCATTGGTGTTAAGAAGAAGTGAGTGGGAGTTGTTCTGTAGTCTTGTTCCATAGTGAAACCGCTGCTCCTATATAGATACAGTATGGCAAGTAAGCGTTGTCACTCTAGCACAGTAAGTGTGTTACGGGCATGATCACCAGGAGAAAGGAAAATGAGCCTGGAAAAAAAGAAGACTAATGCAGCCGCCACATCTGATGAGCTGCAATATGCGATATTTTTGTTCCTGGGTCTAGATAAGATTTAAGAATGTCAATGTCTTACCTCCCTATGCAAAGCATGTCCCCCGTCCTTTGTATACACCTAGACTAGGACTAGTATAACCCCAAAGTTTATCCATCACTTCATTATCCAGGAGCAACGGGTTCCACCACAGCCATGCGGGTCAGGACCCATTTACACTTCTCTGATGCAGTGTGTTGAGGTGATGCATGTTGCATGCATCAGCAAGTTGCAGCTCCATTCATTTCCAATGTCACCCCAATGCACCCAGGCAACTCGGGTCTGATGCACTGCACATCGTAACACACCACCATGTGTTGTCATGCATTGCATCAGGAAAAAATGCTGCCTGTCCATTTTTTTTGTGTCCTAATGCCTTACCGCAATGTGCGTGGACATGCGACACACGTGCACTGGCGCGATTCACAAGAACAATGAAGCGAAGCGAAGCAAAACAAAATGGCAAAACGCACTCATCAATTTGTTACCAGCTTTACAGCGCGGTGCACATGGAAGGGCTTAATACAGGACAACAGCAAAATGTTTCCCGGCAAAAAAAAAACTTGTCTCACCGCTAAGGTTAAACACAGAGGTCTTAGATGCACGTCTTCTGCAGAAAATGTGAAAGCCGCACAGTTGCGCCAACCTTAAGGGAGGTTGGGCTGCCTCCTGCACCCAATTTGATCTTTTGCCACATGTGCTCCAAGATGGAGACTCTCATCGGCTAGAGATAGGACCACACTATAAGAGGTGCCTTGGCGCGGCTGTGCGGCGCTCACATATTCTGCAGAAGACGTGTATCTAAACCTCTGTGTTTAACCTTAGCGGTGAGACAAGTTTATTTGCATGCTGGCTGGTGAGTGCGCTGGGAAAACTTTTTGCTGTTTCACAAGAACAAATGGGAACTGGCTGGTAAAAGATTGGGCAGCGCCATTAAAAGGAGAACTATGAGGGGGAGGGGGGGTGCTTTTCACTCACCTCATAGTTCTAGCCGACCCGTGACAATGAGACTGTCACAGGTCGGCTCAGATCGAACACATACCAGCGTTCGCTCACCTCTCGATCCGGTCACGGCTCTCTGCCGTGACAGGGGAGGGGCTGGATTCCCCTCTCCCCGCTCAGATCTGCCAGCGCTGACTGGCGGAACGGACGGGGGAGGGGGCGGGTACAGCTGGCTCTGCCTCTAGATAGGCAGAGCCAGCTGTCACTCACGCAGCTGGGCGGATCCCGGCACAATTGTCGGGATCCGCTCCGGCTGCGGCGTCTCAGTATACCGCGAGCTGTAGCTCCCTATATACTGAGCCTAGGGTGACGGGAGGACGCTAGTTTGTGTCCTCCCGTTACCCTAAGGAGAACTATGGGGGAAAAGCCTTAACTGCATAGTTCTCCTTTAACAGAAGCAATCAGGTGGCCCTAGGAGTGGAGCAAAGAGGCGTGGGAACAGAAAATGGGAGACCCCTCCCCTGGGCAGGTATATGCCCACCATAGTCAACCTGGAGTCATCCTGTTGTCCAGCTGTCTAGGCGCCATTGATCTACCCCAACGCCTGCACTGGTACTTACACTCCAGCTAGAACACCCCCATCCGCCGGTGTATGTCCCTATTAAATTGCAGCCGCGTTCCTCTCGCAGAATGTAAACAATTCAGGTCGATCCGCCAGCGCTGACTGGCGGAACGGACGAGGGAGGGTACAGCTGATTCTGCCTCTAGATAGGCAGAGCCAGCTGTCACTCACGCAGCTGGGCGGATCCCGTCATCTACGTCGGGATCCGCTCCGGCTGCGGCGTCTCAGTATACCGCGAGCTGTAGCTCCCTATATACTGAGCTTAGGGTGACGGGAGGTCGCTAGTTTGTGTCCTCCCGTTACCCTAAGGAGAACTATGAGGAAAAGCCTTAACCCCATAGTTCTCCTTTAAACGGGACTCATCCTTAAAATTCACACGAATAGGGCACCTAAAAATGTTTTAAATGACTCAGCCCCTGGTCACAGTTCACCCTCCCTGGTGTCTACCACTTAACCGCCGCTTACAATACATCCCTCCCCACGAGCAGCAATGGTGTATGTAAACTAGGGATGCACAGATACCGGTATTTTGGTATGGAGTAAGTGTACCGATATTTTATATTTTCGGTACTCGCTGAAACCGAATACAGGAAGTCCCATCCAGGAAGCCAGGCGGCGTGTAATGACTCGCCACCCGGCTTCCCGATTAGCAAGGAAGCCGTACCCATGATTCCTGGTGACAAGGAAGCATGGAGCTGGCATTCTGGCCAATCAGAAAGTCGGGCGCTGTGTAATGATGTGCCGCCTGGCTTCCTGATTGGCCGGGAAGCCGGCTCCATGCTCCCTCATCATGACGTGACGAGAGAGCATGGAGCCGGATTCCCGACCAATCAGAAAGCCGGGCACCGCATCATTACCAATAATATTTGCTGAGGAAAACTGTATACAGCGAGGACAGATAGCCAACATACCGGAAATTAGACTTTTCGGGTTGTCGCAGACCTTTGCTGGCCGTGGGGAGGGATGACGGGTGAGCGGAGACTAAATGGTGGCTGCAGGAGGGTGAACTGTGCCCAGGGACTGGGCAAGTCGAAAAAGTTAGGTGACCTATTTACTCATGTGTACGCTTTAAAGCTGAACTCTGGGTATAAGAAGTTTACTTTACACGCACTCCTCAATAGCCACAGAGGATATAAATCTAGTTTGCATGTGACCAAATGCCTCTACAAACCCAGATATTGCCTTGTAAATGTAGTAGCGACATCATCTCTGAGCTGTACATAGCATGTGTAGACCCAGCAGGCTCCACCCGCTCCAGGCTGCCTGCAGGAAACAACAGGAAGGGGTGGAGACATGACCAGTCACCCTGCACAAGGTTAAAGAATAGCAGTGAGTGGTCATTATTACAGGAGGGGGCGGAGACATGACCAGTCACCCTGCACAAGGAGAGAGGGCAGCAGTGAGCGGTCTTTATTACAGGATGAGGCGGAGACAAGACCAGTCACCCTGCACAAGGAGAGAGATCCGCAATGAGTGGGTTTTTAATGCAGGAGGGGGCGGAGGCAAGACCATCACCCTGCACAAGGTTAGAGAGCAGCAGTAAGCGGTCTTTATTACAGGAGGGGGCGGAGGCAAGACCAGTCACCCTGCACAAGGAGAGAGCAGCAGTGAGCGGTCTTTATTACAGGAGGGGGCGGAGACAAGACCAGTCACCCTGCACAAGGACATTATTTGCTGATCCCCGACTCCTGCTCATAGTCCCCGCTCACTCCACCATCATAGCCACCTACTTTGCTCCGTCAGTGCGAACAGCTCCGAACTTGACCAGGGTTCCGACTCTCTACCCCACTCCATCTTAAACAAGAGAACAAACATTTACGTCTGGGGTCATATTTAATGAAGTGGACGGGCTTTGTCTTTTTTTTTGGGGGGTCACACATATAAATGTTTTTGTTGCACAGAAGGCCTCTTGTCTGGCACAGAGGACGCTGGTCTGTCATGATGAGAAGGTGGTCCGCGGTTTGCTGGAGGAGCTCCGGGTATGAAAGAGCCTAGCTAAGTCTATGTGGTCTTCTGATGGGTCACATGCGTCTAATGTTATCCGTCAATCCGTCAATCAAACCCTAAAAGACATTTTCATTTAAAGCCCCCAGATCCCCCATCTCAGCCCCCTAATCTCATCTAACCCAGACATGTGCTCACCTCACCGACAGCAATGGCCTCCTGCTTCCCAGAATCATCCGAAGTGTTGGTCATGCCTGTGCAGTAGCTCCCCAATGGGCCCATACTCCTTTACTAGAGAGGCCAGGGTTACGGCCTCATTCTATGGTGGCCTTACTGCGCATAGGAAGGTTTTGGACCAGTGGAGGGTACACACTGGAGGAAGCTTTTGCTGTCAGGGATTGGCAAGGGGGCATCTAGGTGGGGACTCTAGACATCCATCAAGCAACCCTTAAAACGTTTTATAGTTAGGTTGAAAAGATACATATTAGGGTATAAAGTCCATCGAGTTTTACCAGTAGATAGTTTCAGTTTTAATAAGGGAAAGGAGGCATCTAGGAAGGGGTTCTAGGTTAGAATAGGTAGGGGAGATGTCCTTCAAATGGGTTGGTCCACCAAAAAGGGACCCATGCTATAAATCTGAACGGCACACTGGACTATTGACTGTCAAAGGAACTCCCTCCTTACTGGAAGGTCTCTGCAGAGGTCCTAGCTATGCCTTTGTGCTGTAACCATAATGGGGAGGTCTTCTGCCCTCTTATGTTTAGGATTAGGGATTCAGAGGGACCTGACAAAAGCTGTAATAAAATAGTATTTTGGTGTGTACGGAAGAAAAAAACATTAGACTGGCCTCAGCTTATAGAGAGAGGACAGTGGCTGAGTGGTTAGGACTTCTGCCTTGCAGCACTGGGGTCCTTGGATTGACTGGTTGTATGTTGAGTCGTAGTGCCCGGGCAATGTTTTTCCTTTCATCTGGCCGGAATGAATGTCTATTTTGTGTCCCGTGACTCAGGAGAATGACACGCTCTTTGTTAGTCAGAGCCGGCTCCTCTCGACCAGAACATCGCTATTCACAGCATCTGGGAAGTCCGACCGTCTCCCGCTTTATGACTAACCGTAAGGAGGTCACACACTTTAAAAGAACGGGCCGCTGGGCATAGGACTGAAACAAAAAGCTGCCCAGGTGTGAATATTCCTAAGGCCTGGTTCACACCTGTACGTTTTGTAGCGCGCTCAACGCTCTACGGACGCTCTACAAAACGCTCAAACATGACAATCCCGTTGTTTTCTATGGGTATGCTTGTCGTATTTCGGCCCGTCTGAACGCGCTACAAAACGGCCTACGGCTGAAAAGGTACAGGAGCTTCTTTGCGGCGTTTTTGTTGCGCGTTTGCATTGGGATACAGCCAAGCAGCCCTCGGAAACGCGCGTTTGTCGCGCGTTTTTTCTACCGCGAATGGCGGGAAAAACACGCGTCACGAAACGCGCAACATACGCGCATATTCGATACGCCTAGGTGTGAACAATGCCTAAGAGTTCCCTTGTAGAAATACACCGCCTGGCCAAAAAAAGGGGGGAGTTTTGATCCCCTTGGCAAACGACGGACACCCCGGTCCGCATCTATAAGAAGTAGCACACCCATCATTCCTACCCCCACCCTTGTGTCAGCGCTGCATCTAAGGACAACTCTCCCAATTTTCCACAAAAAAAAAAAAAAAGGTCTCGCGCTACTGTTTCATTGGACCGCCTTTAGCTTTGATTACGGCACGCATCCCCCGTAGCATTGTTTCGATAAGCTTATACAATGTCACAACATTTATTTCCCTCCAGAGTTGTATTCATTTTTCACCGAGATCTTGTAGTGATGGTGGGAGAGTCGGACCTCGGCGTAAAGTCTTCTCCGCCACATCCTAAACGTTCTCAATGGGGTTCAGGTCTGGACTCTGTGGTGGCCAATACATGTGTGACAATGATGTCTCATGCTCCCTGAACCTCTCTTTTCACAATCTGAGCCCGATGAATCCTGGCATTGTCCTCTTGGAAGATGCCCAAGGTGCCATCAGTAGGGATGCACCGATACCAGTTTTGCGGTACTCGCAGACATCGAATACAGATACCAGGAGTCTCATTAAAGGGAGCCGGGCGGCGTGTAATGACTCCCCACCCAGCTTCCTAAATTAGCAGTGAAGCCGTCTCCATGCTCCCTCGTCACCAGGTAACGAGGGAGCATGGAGCCAGCTTTCTGGCCAATCAGGAAGCCAGAGGGCCGGTAATGACTCGCCGCCCGGCTTCTTGATTGGCCCAGTCATTACACGCTGCCCGGCTTCTTGATTGGCCAGGAAACCGGCTCCATAATTCCTCGTCACCAAGTGTGTAATGATTCTCTGCCCGGCTTCCTGATACCAGAAGTTCCGGTATCGGACCAGGCATCGGGAGCATTTGGGCAAGTACGAGTACTCACCCAAACACTTGATATCGGCACTGATACTTGTATCAGTGTATCCCTAGCCATCAGGGAAGCAAAAATTAATTGATGGAGAAACCTGGTCATTCAGTATATTCAGGTAGACAGCCAGCCTCATTTTTGGGGGGCCATAACATTGCTGAGAATATCGGTATTCATGTTTTAGTTTTATACCATAGTGACAGATGACATGTTCTGACGGGTCACGAATCCCGACTGATGCGGTATAATGATAGTGCGACCGGTATTACAACATAATCTCAGGTGATGCGTTCAGCGACAGCGCAGTTTTGACAAGAAAGATGTTATCACATAGCAAAATGTTCTGTCTGGAGCAATTATATATAATTCCCTTTAACTAGAATAAATGATGTCATATCAATTTACTTTAAATAGTCTCATCCATGTGTGTTATTAATACCCATTTACATTACACTATAAACAATTATAGATATGCTTTCTATGACACTTTTTGTTGATGTTACATTGACTGACATTGTTACAATAAGTTATTTTACTAGAACTTGAAAAATATTTATAAAAAAAAAAATATTAAAAACGGAAAACATTGCAGTTGGCCTGTGGCACCGGTATATCTCATCAGTTGGTAAAGTAGATCTAAGGCCAGGTTCACACCTGGGCGCTGATCGAATCGCTGAAAAACGCTTAGCAAGTGAAATCCCATGAATCCCTATGGGCATGGTTCCCATCTGGGCGTATTTCAGCCGCTGAAGAACGCCCTACGCTCCAAACAAGTACAGGGGCTTCTTTGGGGCGTTTTTCAGCGCGTTGGGGGGGCCGGCCGTGGGGGGGGGGGGGGGTGGCTAAACCGGCGGGAAGTTTGAAAGTTAAAAATAAAAAAAAATCATACCGCCAGGGAGGTATAAAAGCGCGCGCTTCACTGAACGAAAAAACGTGCTAAAAACGCGCCTACGGTACACGCGGGTGTGAACCCAGCCTAAACCTTAAAACAATTTTTTTTTTTTATATATTGCAGCTTATCCATCTTTAAGTGTGGTGGCTGCATTAGTTTTCACTCTTCTCCCCTTTATTTTCACCTAGTGATCCTGCCAATAACACCCTTCCTGTCCCTTGTTGTGGCCATACCTCTCTCTCCACTGTATCTAAGGAGGGAGCGGCGATTGTCATCCAGGCTGGACTCCAAAACATGTCTGCCTTTGTTCATCTCCATTATTTTGTTGAATTGATGGGATTAGTAGTTCACTAAAGAAAGAGCATCGCTTATGCTGTCCAGAAAGGTACAAGGACGCAGCATTTCTGGCAGGATCAGCAGGTTATTTTCTGTACTTGCTGAAAATGTTCTTGTAAAAAGAAAAAACAAATGCAGCCACCAAATCTGAGGACGGGTAATGTGCAATATATTCTATTTCTGTTATTGGATTAGAGTAGTCTTCAGGCAGGGAGGCTGCGTCAGTGGAATCAATCTACACTGTCTGCGGTGGCTACATATTAATGTCTTTTAGATTTTCCATAGCGTGGTCACCTGTTTAGGTGAAAGGCAGAAGCCGATTGGTTGCTTTCAGCGGTGTATGCAAATTTTGTTTCTCTTCCCACACGGAGGTGCATTGTCCTCGGCTTTCCTCTCTGACTTGCTGCGTGATGGAAGCAGTTAGTCCTGGTACCTTAGAGGCAGGAAAGCTGCACAGCCAGGATCAGCCCGAGGCCGTCCTCTGCGCGGCGGATTGCGCGCTCCAAGCGATTTTACACCAACGCCGGCCACAGGTTTCTGTTTACACACGTGCTGCAAGGATGGAGATTTAAATGTGATACACGGTCACAGCACTGCGCCTTTGTCGTGGCGTTTACCCGGAACGCCGTGGGAGGAGGGTACAGAAAGCAGAGCGACACTTGTGTGCGATGTTACAATGGAACGCAGACTTCCTGATCCCTAACAATGGAGCGCAGACTTCCTGATCCCTAACAATGGAGCGCAGACTTTCTGATCCCTAACAATGGAGCGCAGACTTTCTGATCCCTAACAATGGAACGCAGACTTTCTGATCCCTAACAATGGAACGCAGATTTCCTGATCCCTCCTTTTGTAAGATAAATCGGATAATCTGTCATTTCTCCATGGATAGGCGTGTGTTCTCCATTGGTTCCGGTTAAAGAGGCCCTGTCACCACACCACTGAGATCAAGGACAATCCTCCTCACTATAGACAGTATAAGCTATGCACTTATGTTGTCCAGTGTGATGATGACAACACTTTATTTCAGATTCTCCTCCAATGTATTCATTTTGCTGAATAAAAGTATCAGAGATTCACCGGTCCTCCGAACATTCACCCCACATTCCCGTCATCGGAGTGACACGGCTCTTCTATTCTGAGCGGCTTTCTTCATTAGTCTGATTTGTATTGCTGGTACACAGATTAGGTGACTTAGCGAGTGCTGCATACATGGTAAACGCAGGTTGGCTAGATTAGGAATGGATTATCTCTAGCTGCGGCACGCTTGTTCCTAAATTAATCTGACAGTGACGCTCTGGTGGATGAAGCGTTTTTACAACATTTATCCCATGAAATCTCCCGCAAGAGACTTCCGTCTCACCCTGGCCCGCTTCCGCAAGAGACTGCCGTCTCACCCTGGCCCGCTTCCGCAAGAGACTGCCGCCTTACCCTAGCCCACTTCCACAAGAGAATGCTATGATGCTATAGCGTGATCCCACAAGAGACCATGTAACCATAGCAAAAAAAAACACCACATTATAAGAGTAGGGCCGCAGTCTGCCTTGCACAGAAGGGGTGAGAGGAGGTGTACATCGCGTTATACATTTATTTGCAGGCAAAGCATTGTAGGTTTTTTTTTTTGTTAGAATCGCTCCTTAAACTTTGCCCCCTTATTATACACATGGAGGAGTTCTGCACGTCGTGGAGATAATCCCACGAACAGATTGTCACATCCGTCTTTTCTGCCCGGTTACCTCCGTCCTTTCCGCTCTACACTCGGCAAGCACAATTTTTGACGGCTGTCACTATTGATACTCGCACATGTCCGTTACCAACGACGCGACCAGGAAGATTCCCTGTAGCCGGCTTCTTGGAAGGAACCCCCCCAATACAGAGAGAGAGCACCAATGGATGTTTGTATTTAATAGTCCAGTACGGCTCCAACAAGCCGACACCATCGCTTAATGATCAGACTTCAGTATGGTCCAATAGGATTGGTCGGATTTTACACACACATTGCTCTTTGCATTGCTACATTGTATCACATCATTTGATTGAGTTGTATTACATTTAAAAAGCAGAACTACGGGGTTAAGGCTTTTCCCCATAGTTCTCCTTAGGGTAACGGGAGGACACAAACTAGCGTCCTCCCGTCACCCTAGGCTCAGTATACTGCGAGCTGTAGCTCGCGGTATACTGAGACGCCGCAGCGGATCCCGATAATTGTGTCTGGATCCGCCCAGCTGCGTGACTGACAGCTGGCTCTGCCTATCTAGAGGCAGAGCCAGCTGTACCCTCCCCCGTCCGTTCCGCCAGTCAGCGCTGGCGGATCGGAGCGGGGGGAATCCAGCCCCTCCCCTGTCACGGCAGAGAGCCGTGACAGGATCGAGAGGTGAGCGAACGCCGGTATGTGTTCCCTCACCTTCCGATCTACTGAGCTGACCTGTGACAGTCTCATTGTCACAGGTCGGCTAGAACTATAAGGTGAGTGAAAAGCACTCGCCT